>NC_143560.1:91751195-91905978 GCF_054136105.1 Typopeltis vanoorti | reverse complement strand
TTTATCTAAGTCATTTAAGTGGATGGAAAAAAAGCAGTGGGCTCAAAATGCTGCCTTGAGAGAGTCCCTATCTTATTTTCACTTTCTTGGAAAAGGTATTATTTATTCTAACTCAAATTGTTCTATTTCTTATAAAGTCATAAATCCAGTTTCGAATGGAAAAGAGTTTCTGCCTCTGTGCCTTGTCAAAAGCATTGCTAAAATCTATAAAACTGCAATGGTGGATTTGGTAGGTTTGATCTGGAGGTTATCTTGAATTTATTGGTTAAGTAGAAAAGTTGATCAGTTGTTGTTAAGTGATTTCTTCTAAAGGCAGCCTGAAAATGTGGTAGTATACCATTTTTATTTAGATAGTAATTCAAACATTGGAGTATCATTTTTTCCATCAATGTGCATTAAATTGAAATCAGTGAATTGGTCTATAATATCCTGGTTGGGCTTGAGATTTGTTAGGCTTTAAAATTGGTACGATTGTGGCTGTCTTCCAGTCTTCTGGAGCTTTCTCTTGTTTTAGGCTATTGTTGTATATGCGAAGTAGCCAATCTAGAGCTAGGGAAGGAAGATGCTTGATCATAATTCCTTGTGTTATCTGGGCCACATAATTTATTTATATCTAGTCTCTCCAAGACATCTCTCAATTCAGAGAGTGTAAATGGATCTCAGAATAATTTGTTTTTATATTTTGGGGAATTTGCAGTGTTTTTCTGCTGTTGAGCCTGTTTTGATATTTGATGGTCTTTCCTAGTATTTATCTCTGGTTTGCCAAGGTATTTGCGACCTCCCTGTCTCCAATTTTGATATTTCCATGTTGGATCTTTTAGCATGTTAGTCTCACTTGCCTTTGGTAAATTTTATAAATTAGCAGTCAGTTTCCAAAGTTTGGTATCTGAAGTATTTGGATTTAAGTTGTGGCAAAATTCTTGCCACCTAGTTCTTCATAAGAACCAAACCATGGAGTCTCCGTTGCAAACTCTGAAGAAGATAATTGATTCAGTTAGGGAGGTATGTGGTGAAGCTGTCTGTAAGGATAGAAAAATCCCTTAGTGGATACAAGAAGTTAAAGAAGCAGTTCTAGAAAAGAAGAAAGCATATAAAAAGTTCCTAGCAAATAAGTCAGCAAATGCCCTAAAAGAATACAGAGAAAAATGTGAGAGTTAAGCTATGTGTAAAAGTAACTAAACCAAAGTCATTGAAAGACTTGGTAAGAATTTTGGTAATTAAATGGTAAGAATATAGAAAATAAATATCAGGAAGTGGTAAAATGTTATGGAGGCTAGTGAAAAGCTTATATTGGAGGAAACAGCACTGTAAAAGGAATCAAAAATGATAATGGTGCATGAAAACTGAAGATAAGAATATCTTAGATGTTTGAAGTAATTACTTTAAAAGACTGTTAAGTGAAACAGTCTTTCAAAGCAGTGACAGAACCATTATACTAGAACATTTTCAAGATTAATGTAAAGAGTAATATTAATACTTGAGGCAGAAAATGCCATCAAAAACTTAAATGCAGAAAGCCAGCTGAAGCAGATGATATTTGACCAGAAATGCTAAAGTATGGAGAAACGAATTCGCAGTGGCTACATTGCGCAATAGTTCCAATCTATAATAATAACAATAATAAAGCCGAATGAGAATTGTAGAGGAATTTCTCTGATAAGTGTTCCAGGTAAGATTTATGCAAGCATACTTGAAAAGAAGAGGTTGAGAAAGATTGTGGAAGAGAAACTTGAAGAACAAGCTGAGTTCAGGCCAAATAGTTGTCAAGACCAGATTTTCACTTTATGAGAAATAGTTGAGAAATCATGGCAATATGACAAAGGTCTGTACTTAAGTTTTGTAGATCTGGAAAAGGCATATGCACTGTGCTCAGAGAAAAGTTTTTTACGACACTACAATTATATGTGATAATTTGAAATTATACAGATCAATACACAGTCTATTTGTGAGTTGTAAATCAGCAGTTAGAATTGAAGGAAACACAGGAAGATGGATTGACATAAAATCAGGGGGTATGACAAGAATACACATTATCTGCACACTTATTCATCATCTATATGGATCACATTATGAAAGAAAGAGAAATTAAACCTGCTATTAGAATTGGAGATGTCAAACTTACTTTTTGTATTATGCAGATGATATTGTACTCCTAAACACATCTAGTGCAAATCTCCAGGATTTTCTAACTAAATTGAATAACAGCTGCACCAAATCTGACATGAAAATCAGCAATAAAATGACCCAAACTATGAAAATAGGCATAAACATTGAACATATAAACTGTATTCTGAATGGGGAGATTATAGAAAAAGTAAAATATTTCAGCTATTTAGGCATAGTTTTTAGTGAAGATGGCAGATTAAATCTGGAAATAAATAACAGAATAAGCAAAGCTGGTATGGTAGGTAGCCAGCTGAGTAAATTTCTAAAGAGAGAAATTATCCTAAACTCAACTAGCAGGCAGTATATAAGACAATGTTCAAACCAGTTTCAAGTTATGGATCTGAGAGTTGGATTAAAAATAAAGCAACTGATCAAAACTAGAGACCACAGATATGAGGGTTCTTAGAAAAATTAGAGGAGTGAGCAGGTGGCATCAGTGGCAGAATCACATTAAAAATAATGATATTAGAAAGGAACTTGACACTGTTAGCATTCAAAGATGTGTAAGCAGAGCTAACCTTAAGGTGGTATGGTCACTTAAACAGAACGGTAGAGAAAAGATTAGCAAAACAGGTGTTCAATGCCAAGATGGCTGGAAAGATGGACAGACACCCAGAAGAAGACCAAGGTCTAGGTTGATGGATTCAATCAAAAATGCCTTAATTCCACTGATATATTATTCAATTGATATATTCCACTGACAAGACCTCAATAAAGATCGAAACTGGTCTGGGTAGTGACCCATAATGCATAGCATTATACATACCCATAAGGATATGTGCTTTGCATTGTGGGATACTAAGGCAAGTGATGTGAAGTGATGTGGATGGTAAAAGGGGTGACCTTTTGTGGGAATGGGTACTTGGGAGAAGGGGGGGTAATGACATCAGGTAACGCTGAGCCCAGTGGAGTCTAGAGGGGATAATGCTAGGTATAGAAACAGTGGCATTATTATGCTTTATACTAATGCCAGGAGTATCCGGAATAAAGGAGAGGAATTGGTGGTGCTGATAGCATCAGCCTGGCCAAAGATTATTGGAATCACTGAGACGTAGTTGACAGAAGAGGATATAATAACAGGAATAGAAGGGTACAGCATTTTTGGCAGGATAGTAAGGAAAAGTGTCGTGGTTGAGTACTGCTTATGATAAGTGACAACTTATGTCCTCTAAGAGTGGAGGCTTTGGAAGGCAGTGACACTAATGATTTTGAAAGCATATGGTGTGAGGTAGAGGTGGGCAAGACAGGATATTTAGTGGGTGTTGCTACAAACCAAGGAGCACAGAGGATGGGGACCAGGAGATGTTTAGGCAGTTGACCTTGGCAAGTGCAAGAAGAATGATTGTTATGGGAGATTTTAACTACAGCAGTATAAATTGGGGAGAGGAACGTGCATGTAGCAATAAGGGAATAGAATTTCTAGAATTCCTGAGAGACAAATGTCTTAAGCAACAGGTAATAGATGGAACAAGAGGTTCAAGAGTTTCGGATTTGGTCATAGCATCAGAAGAGTTGATAATAACTGAGATGACATCTCTCCCACCAGTTGCAGAGAGTGACCATGTGGTTTTGACTTGGAAGATGAATAGACATGCAGGAATATCAAAGAGATGGGAATGCATATGGAATTATAAGGCAGGTGATTATAATAGTCTTAGATATCAACTTGGGGAAGTTTCATGGAGGGAGGAATTGGAAGGCCTTGATATCATTAGTGCTTGGGAAATTGTGAAGGAATATTTGTTAGCAGGTAATAGTAAGCTGTATTCCACAAGTGAAGAAAAGGACACAATTTGGTGTAAAGTGGATGACAAACAATATTAAACAGGAACTGCATGTGAAAAAGAGGCTATGGAAGAGATATAAGGAGATAGGTGAAGAGAAGATGCATGAAGAATATAAGACACAGGCCAGGAGAGTGACTAGTAAGCGTAAGGAAGGCAAAACTGGTATATGAGAAGAAATTAGCCCTAAGATCCAAAGAAAATCCTAGGGAATTTTTCAGCTATGTGGAAAGATAGAGGAGAAAGAAACAACATTATGATTGTGGAAGAATGACACTGTGGGATAAAAATGGGAATACAGTGACTGATGCAGAGGACATGGTGGAATTGTTCAATGAACACTTTATTCAAGTATTTCATCCTGGAGGAGTAAATTTTAATACTAGAGGGATAGGGCAGGTTCGAGGTTTAGAGGTGCAGGAGGAGAGTGTGTTCCAAATACTTAGTATTCTGGATGTCAGTAAAGCTGTGGGACTGGATGATATTTCACTACAAGTTTTGAGAGAATGTGCTAAAGAACAGACAGCTGCTTTGACCTGGCTTTTCAACGAAAGTCTGGCTACAGGAAAGGTAGAGGTAGAGGCATTGAGGAAAGGTACCCAGGGAATGGAAGGAAGATAAGATAGTGCCATTGTTTAAGGGTGATAGCAGACTGAAAGTGTCTAATTATAGGTCAGTTTGTGTGTCATTAGTAGTTGTTAAGATCTTGGAGAAATTAATGACGGACTGTATACAGCACTGGGCAGATGAGGGTAATGTCATATGTGAGAGTCAACATGAATTTCTGAAGGGCTGCTCTGGTTTTAGAAATATGCTAGCCTTTTATAATAAAGTTACAAGAGAATTAGATGAGGGAAAGACAGGGTGCCACATGATAAGCTGATATTTAAGTTGCAGCACATGGGTTTGGATATCAGGTTGGTCAACTGGATTCAGGATTAGCTGTCCAAGAGGTATCAGAGAGTTGCGTATTGTGGGCAGTTTCAAGGCGACAGAAGGTTACAAGTGGAGTCCCACAGGGCCCAGTACTAGGACCTATATTGTTTAACCTTTATATCAATGACATTGCCAGCGGATTGCAAGGGGATATTCAGTTGTTTGCGGATGATGCAAAGCTGAGAAGGATTATTAGTAATAGTGAAGATGTGGTAGCCCTGCAAGAGGATTTGAATAAGCTAGACAGATGGGCAAATGAATGGGGGTTGTCGGTTTAATGCAGCAAAATGTAAGGTCTTGAGGTTTGGGACACATCGATGGGATGCTGCATACTCTATTGGAGGAAGTAGGGGAGACAAGAGATCTGGGGTTGATGATTGATAGAAACCTGAAATTCAAGGGACATATTAGAAAGGTGGTGAAGGTAACACAGAGGATTGCTGCAATAATGAGAAGGATGCTGACCTCCAGAGATAAAAGAGTTATCATTCCATTGATTATTGTTCTCAGATTTGGTTCCAGGATTTGAAGGAGATAAATTAACTGTAGAATGGGTACAAAGGTGGATAACAAAGATGGTTTCAGGACTGTACAATGATAGTTATGAGGATCGGCTGAGGGAATGTGGACTGCAGAGTTTGGTAGATAGAAGGACAGGTGATATGATTGAGACTTTTAAACTGTTGAGAGGTGGTCACGGGGTTGACACTGGAGAGTTCTTTTGCTTGGTTGAACAGCGGAAAGGAGTGATGACAAGGGGCCATCCCTGGAAGTAATGAAAGGAAACTGTGAGCAAGAGGGTGAGGAGTGGTTTCTTTGCATGAAGGATGGTTGAACCATGGAACGCACTGCCTGATAGAGTGGTGACAGTGAGAACGGTCAATGAGTTTAAGGTGTGGCATGATAGACTGTGTTTCCTAGGAGGAACCTCCCGCGATGAGTCTTGATAGACTTTGTGTTTCTTAAGAAGGACCTCCCGCAATGAGTCTTTTGACTTCATGGAAGCCTGAATAATAATAATAGCGTCATTAGCTTTTATATACGAGTTGCCCAGTCCTGATTATATTTCAGGCACAAACTTTGTTTACTTACACTTGGATAAAGGATTGAACCAAGTATATAATTTCTTGGTATCTTTAATTTATAATATTACCAAGTGGAAAAACTTCCAATAACCAAGGAACTAAAACACAGAAATGACAAAGATCCCACTCTGCATTCTTATAAGGCCATAAAACATATTAATGAAAGTGGCTACATATGTATTCCTTCCCATGAAAAAGGAAGGTGGTTCAGACCATAGTGTGGTCTGAACCACCTAGAGATGGGGTTTTCAAACTGATTTCTGCAAGAGATTCAAGGGCTCTGTGAAATTTGGTAGATAAAATTTTATTTAATACATAATTTGATACTGAAGAAATTAAGTACTTGAAACAGTTATTTAAGTAATTAATTAATTAACCCAATTTCTTCTAATTCTGCATTTGCTACAATTTGGGATGAAAACTCAACTTAAGTCAAATACCAAGATAGTCGAGGTCCATAAATGTGAACAAAAATAATAATTAATTAAAGATACCAAGAAATTATATACTTGGTTTAATTCATTATCCAAGTGTAAGCAAACAAAGATTGTGAATGAGGTAGCTTTCAGAACTGGGGCAACTCGTGGCAAAGGTGGTATAACTTCTCATCACTTGCCTCAGTATCCCATAATGCAAAGCACATCTCCTTCCGGACATCATCATCATCATCAAATTCCTGCCATGTACCCTCAATGGGTGTACAGGATATGACAGTACTACATGAAAAAATTACATCATTACTAACTTCCTATCTACAATTTTCCTCCAAATCAGTCTGTTACTTGTCAAGACTCCAACATTATCAGATCTTATATTTCTATCATCTAAGGCACTTTGTACCGAATCAATCCACCTATATCTTGGTCTTCCTCTGGGTCGCTTTCCTGCCATCCTGGCAGAGAACACTTGTTTTGCTAATCTTTCCTCTCCCATTCTATTTAAGTGACCATACCACCTGAGGTTAGCTCTGCTAACGCATTCCTGGATGCTGACAATGTCAAGTTCTTTCCTAATATCCTCATTTTTAATATGATATTGCCATTGATGCCATCTGTTCACGCCTATAATCTTTCTCAGGACTCTCATGTCTGTGGTCTCTAGTCTTTGGTCAAGTGTTTTACTTCTGACCCAGCTCTCAGATCCATAAGTTAAAACTGGTTTGAACACTGTCTTATATACAGCTAATTTAGTGTTCCGACTAATTTCTTTCTTATTCCATGAATTTATTCAATTGACTTCCCACCATACCAGCTTTGCTGATTCTGTTGTCTATTTCTATATTTAATTTACCATCTTCAGTAAAAATTGTGCCTAAGTAGCTGAAATGTTTTACTTGTTCCACAGGTTCTCCATTCACAACACAGTTGACATTTTCAATGATTCTGCCTATTTTCATTGTCTTTGACTTTTTATTGCTGACCTTCATACCATATCTATTACAACAGCTATTCAATTTAGTCAGAGAATCTTGCAGACTTGTAGCGGATTTATTTAGAAGTATAACATCATCCGCATAAAGCAAAGAGCTGACATTAACATCTCCAATTTTGATATCATGTTTAATACCACTTTCCTTCATAATGTGATCCATATAGATAATGAATAACAGAGGGGATAATGTACATCCTTGTCTCACACCAGATTTAACATTAAACCATCTTCCTGTACTTCCTTCAATTCTAACTGCTGACTCACAACTCAAATAAAGACTAAGTATTGCTTGATATAATGCCCCATTGACACCATATAACTGCAGCGTATTGAATAGCTTCTCTTTTGGCACCTTGTCATATGCCTTTTCCAAATCGACAAAACTTAAATACAGATCTTTCTTATATTTCCATGCTTTCTCGACTATTTGTGGTAAAGTAAAGATCTGATCCTGACAGCCTCTATTTGGCCTGAATCCAGCTTGTTCTTCACCAAGCTTTTCTTCCACAATTCTTCTCAACCGTTTCTCAAGTATACTTGCATAGATCTTGCCAGGAACACTCAGTAGGGAAATACCTCTGTAATTCTCACATTCAGTTTTATTTCCCTTTTTATATATGGGTACTATGAGAGCTCTACTCCAATCATTGGGAATTCGTCCCTCTGTCCAGGCTTTCTGAACTATGCAATGCAGCCACTGTAAGACTTTTATACCACCATACTTCAGCATTTCTGGTCGAATATCATCTATTCCTGCTGCCTTTCCACATTTCAAGCCTTTGATGGCTTTTTCTACTTCAAGTATGGATATGTATTCCTGACTGCATGCCTGGTCAGTGTTTTTTTACCACTGTGCTATCACTGCTTGTTTTATTTAGCAATTTTTCAAAGTAATTACTCCATACTTCAAGGATATCTTTTTCTCCTGTTTTCATGTCACCTTTATCATCTCTAACTCCTTTTACAGCACTCTTTCCTCCATTCCTAAGCTTCTTCAACAACCTCCAGAATATTTTCCCACCTTCTTGATATTTATTTTCTATATTCTTGCCAAAGTCCTCCCATGACTTTTGTTTAGCTAGTTTTACACACTGTTTAGCTTTCTTACATTTGTCTCTGTATTCTGTAAGAGTAAAAGCTGACTTATTTGCCAGGAACTTTTTATATGCTTTCTTCTTTTCCTTCACTGCCTCTTTAACTTCCTGTCTCCACCAGGGAGTTTTGATTTTTTTATCCTTGCACACAACCTCACCACATGCCTCTCTGGCAGAATCAATCAATGTTTTCTTCAGAGTTTGCCACTGAATCTCCAAGGTTTGATTCCTGTTCTCAAACTCTTTCATTTTCTTTTCAATAATCTTTCTGTATTTTAGTCTACAGTTCACATCTGAGAGCTGCTCAACTTTTATTCGCTTTAAAACTTTCTTACATGTTATTCTTTTCAATATGAAATTCAATTTTATCCTGCTCAAGACTAAATAGTGATCACTTCCAATTTTATATCCTCTGTACACGCTGGGGTCCTGCACCAGGGAGAAAACATCACTATCAACAATAACATAGTCAATGAGACTTTTCCTATTCCTAGCCTCTTCTCTCCATGTGAATTTGTGCACATTTTTATGTTGGAACATGGTGTTAGTAATAACCAGTCCATGTCCTGAGCAGAAATCCAACAGATATTTGCCATTATTATTAGCTTTGCTCTTTTCTCCAAAATTTCCCAAAATATTTTTGTATGTCTCACAATCATTTCCTACTCTGCTATTTAGATCCCCAACAAGGACCAACTTTTCCTTTTTCATTGTGTCAGTTGCTTTTTCTAAAGCCTCAAAAAATTCCTCCACTTCTACCTTAGAACCTTCTGTGGGACCATAGGCACAAATAAGTCTCATTGTCCAGTTTAGTTCCCCATTCTCATATTTGCCCACATTACTCTACTTAAGACTGACTGCCATTCAAGAAGATTAGCCTCGTATTTTGTGTTGAATACTATGGCTACTCCTTCTTTTCCTTGATTGTCATTGCCTGAATATAACATTTTGTATTTATTGCTCAGAAAGATCTCACCAGTTTTGGTCTTTTTTGTTTCAGTCACACCTATTATGTCGATCTGGAACTTATCTAATTCCTCAGCTAGCTCCATTTCTTTGCCATTCAGGCTTCTTACGTTGATAGTACCAATCTTTAACTCTGGTGATGTTGAGTTGGGGTTTGTTTTCAGATTTGTTCCAGTAGCTGACTTTTCGCTGTTCGCCCTGGTTCCCTGGCGAAAACAACTGGGGCCTTGTTTAACCGGGCGACGCCCCAGCCAGCATGAAATTTTGTCATGTTGTACCATCATTTTTTATTTTGGTTTAACCAATAAGAATACAATTTGGTCGGCTAAATCCCAAATTGTTAGCCCATCCTCGTTCGTTCAGTATCAAAGTAGATACCCAACAGGGTGCACCACGAGAAGGCGAGGATTGGACATTAGGTCAGAAGCCCTGGTCGGTTATCCGCATTCCTTTAAAGGCTATGTGGAGGTCTCCTCTCAGTTATACAGCTTTGACCCTTAAGCACCCTTCCGGACATGTATAATGCTATTCATTAAGGAAAGGGTCACTACCCAGACCGGTTTTCGACCTTTTATTAAGGTCTCATTGGTGGGAGCCAGACCCAGAGGCGATGATACTAAGGTGGAAAGAATGGAGAAGTCATAATTCCATATACCAGTTGCCAAAAGGTGTCTGCAAGAAGATGTGCTTTGCATTATGGGATACTGAAACAAGTGATGAGAAGTTATACTACCTTGGCCATGAGCTGCCCCAGTCCTGAAAGATACTTCTGGTGCAAACTTTGTTTGCTTTACTTGGATAATGGATTAAACCAAGTACAGAAATCCCTCGATTAATGCGCCCCCGATTAGTGCTTTTCGATTAGTGCATCATTTTTTTTCGATACCCAATTTCGATTAGTGCACGTATATACATCTTAAAAATAAATGGTACAGATTTTAAAAATTTTCGATCTATACATTTTTTATGGCTAACTATTTTAGAAAATCACTCACCAGGATGAAATAATTAGTTACCGATGTGAAACATTTTACAAAGTTATTTTTTATGGCATACTACAGTATTTCCATGTACACTATGTTCCAAATTTACTGCCAAAATTTGTTGTCTGTTTTACATAGCATTTTGCTGATCATATCTCCTGCAATTGTTTTCCTTACTTTTTTATTTTAAATTATTTTCCTAACCTTTAATCATGAGTAAAAGAATTAGTGAGCAGAAAATAGAAGTGTGAAAATGATTCGAAAAGTATTCTGAAAAGAAAAACTTGAAATAATAAAGAGAAATGAACAAAGCGAGTCCAGAGGAAAGATAGGACAAGAACACAAAAATGGATGAATCAACTGCTGAATACAAAGAGAAAGGTAAGGCTGCTTGGATTAGAGAGACTTCTTCTTTTTACATGGATCGAAGATTGTACCAAAAACAGATCCTGCTAAATGCTAGCCTTATTAAATCAAAATCATTGTCTCTTTGTAACCTGGAAAGAAAGGGCTATCAATGATGGAAAAGAAGAAGAATTCCATGTCGGTGCTGGGTGATTTGAGCGTTTGAAAAAGAGAAACAGTCTACATAATGTTCTAATCACAGGTGAAGCTGCAAGTGCAGATAAGAAAATATCCAGAGATTTTGAAGAAAATTGTGTAAGAAGGGGACTATTGTGATCAACAAATATTTAATGTCGATGAAACCGGCCTTTTTTTGGCAGTGAATGCCTTCCAAGACTTTTCTAGCCAAATCAGAGAACTCTCAGCCTGGTTATAAAGTCGCAAAGTTGAATGAAATTACAGCTAACAATATGCGAACCGTTTGGAAGCACATTCTTCCACATTGTGCAAATGAATCTAAGTTAATTAAATCTCATTCTAAGAAGTTGAGTGATTCCGACCTGCTAAATTTAGATGCACAGCAGGAAGATCCTGAAGAATATGAAGAAAATTTAATCACTGACAAAGAGGTTTCACAGAAACAATTTGAAAATGGTTTTGGTACAATCGAAGTTTTTAAGCAGCAATGCTTAGAGACTGACCCTTATGAAGAGAGAACCAGCAAAATTGGCAGAAGAGGCAATAGGGCCATATTGTCAGTTGTATGAAAAAAAAAGAAACAGAATGCCCACCAAACTACGTTAGCTCAATTCTTTGTTAAGAAGCAGAATAATAAATGTATATTCTGAATATGTTTTATTGTCCTTCAGCTTCATGGTTTTCCTTTAACTAGGCCCTGAGACATACCCTAATTCTTTTATTAAAAAAATTAATGGTCAAAAAAGAAATCTGAGGAACGAATTATACATTTCCCCATAGGTTATTATATTCGATTAGTGCATTTTCGATTAATGCGCCCCTTTTAAAGATCGCATTAGGCACATTAATCGAGAAATTGCTGTATACAATTTCTTGGTATCTTTAATTTATAATATAACCAAGCAAAAAACTTTCAACAAAAAAAAATTATTATTATTATATAAATTATATTAAATATTAATATATATTAATTATAATTACATAGATGATGCACTTTGAATAACACCAGCCAAAATCAAAGGGGTACTTCACTTCCAGGTTAAGAGAATCAGTGCTGTTTAGACAATGCAATGCTGCATTTATTGCAAAATCAATAAGGAGATGGCTCACCTTTGACCACACTTACATTGTGCACTCTCCTTGGCACACTTTCAATGTGATGTTGGTAACTAGGAGGTATATTTTTCCATTCCTCCTGCAAAGCAGTGGTCAGTTCTGAGACAGAAGTTGGACATGTCATTCTAACCAGAATCAGATATTCAACCCAAAAGGTCTCTATAGAATTGAGGTCGAGGATTTGAGCTGGTCACTCCAAATTCTGTACACCCATATCATCAAACCATGTTGAAATGGAACGAGCTTTATGGCACAATGCATTGTCGTGCTGAAACAAGAAAGTTCCATCTTCGTAAAACTGATAAAGTGATGTCGGGTAGCTGCTGCTCTTGTTTTAACAGGCCCAAAAGCAAATGGAGGAATGATGTGCACCAATTCACTGGAGCAGTGATCATGAAAGTACCTGTAGAAGAGAGACAGAGCCAAAATAGTGCATCTGTGAGACAGAGATTGAAGTGAGCCTGTAAGGGAAGGGTTGTGTATGAGCCAAATTGCTCTCTTCTGGACAGCATCAAGAATTTTTAAGGAAGTTTTAGATGCTCTACTCCAAATGTGTGAATAGTATTCTAAGAATGGACAGATTTTGGATTTATATAGTAGCTGGGTGGGTGTAAAATAGCTTCTACAGTAGAAAAGAATGCCTAGTTTTTTAGAGGCCGAGGAAGGTATTAATGTGATATGTTTGTGCCAGGAGAGGCTGGAGATAAATGTCAGTCCAAGGAGAGATAGCCTATCCTGTTTGGTGATGTGTGTGTTACTGAGGATAATGAAAAGTGAGCTGAGATCCCTTTAGCAAGAGAAAAGGGTGGACTGGCAACATTGGAGGTGACCATGTTATCTTTGCTCAGCTGAAGGATGGTATGGAAATCAATGTTTAAGGCAGTGAACGATATTATTTCTCTCCTTACCAATAGAATATTAGTACATGGAGAAACAATGTCAAAACTGACTAACATATCTGACTTGAAAGGGAGGACTGCAGTTCAGCAACACTGAAGGTGACCAGGTTATCCTTGCTCTGCTGAAGGATGGCATAGAGATCAATGTTTAAGGCAGCGGTTGACATTGTTTCTCTCTTTACCAACAAATGTTAGTACATGGAGAAATAATATCAAAAATGACTAACATATCTGACTTGTATTTTTGAATATCCTTTTCAGTTATCTGACATTTGTAATTTACAATTATGATGATTTCCCCTTCTGATGTTGGGAAGACTTTTGAATTTGTTATACAATCAGGATATTTCAGCTGGGAAAACACGATCTATAAACAGAATGAAGGCACAGCCATGGGCAGCCCTCTATCTCACCCTTTGGCAAACTATTTTTTGTACCACCTGGAAGATCTTGTTCTCATCCATTCATCCCCAACCCTCTCTTTGGTTTCATTGCGTCAATGACATTTTTGCTGTTTGCCCTGTTCTGAAAATGAACTTATCACTTTCTTATATTTGATCAATAGCTTTCACCCATGCATTCAACTTACCATGAAAAAAAAAAACAAAATTCTGGTAGTTTAGCATTCTTGGACATCTATCTTGCTCGTGCAGCCTCCGGTACTTTGTCAACCAGAGTTTATAGGAAACCTACCTTTACTGGCAGATATATTCATCAAAGTCTACACATCACACCTCCCAAAAAAACCAGTGTTATCAAGTCATTAATTAACAGAGAGCATAATATGTGCTCCAATCCCTCAATCTTAGAACAAGAACTTCACACTATCAAAATTTAATGGAATTAAATGGTTACAACCTTCATCGAATCCAACAGATAAACTGACTCTTACGTTCCGACACCTAAGGATTCTTCAACAGATTACAGGGTTCCAATCTCTTATGTATCTCTGAACCTATTGGTAGAATTTTGAAGTATTACCTTAATCCCAAAGTATTCTGCTATCAACAAAATTTCTCATCTGCTACCATCTAGTTTCTCTTCTTGGACTGACTTGCACCTCTGATCTTTCCTGGCACAACCATATGTCAACTATAGCTTCTGCAGCTGCTAAAAAACTCAAGTGTACTTTTCTGCACAAGACACTACTTCACACCTTCACAGCTATCAACTCTATACAAAGCCCAAATCCACCCAGCCATGGGCATCCAAAGAAAATTTTCCAGGGGAGGGCAAAGCAAAATTTTCCTCCCACTTCAATCCCTCTCTCAGAGATGTTCAGTTTCTGCCTTGTGCCTCTTGTACAGATACTTTCATGGACAGTGCTCTGCTGAATTGGCACCACCATTATTCCTCCACTCTTCTCCAAAAATCATTAAAACAAGTGCTACTGCTAACCAATCCTTTTTCAGTCTATCTTGAAACGCACCGAATCAACTTCACTGCCTCCTCTTTCATTCCATCTACTTATGTCCTTTGGAACAGTCTTCCCAACTCTGACTACCCCAAAGATTATAACTCCCGGCTGTTCAAGCAAAATGTCAAGAGATTCCTCCTTTCTGCTATTCCTCTTGCCCACACATGGCACTACTGTGCTATAGGTCTTGTGGCCTTTCGTGTGTAGACCAGATATAAAAAAATAAATAAAATTTACAAAAAACAAACTGTCTTTTGTAGATGGTAAACACCAACTATCGTTAGTCGGTGTTTACCACATCCTTTGTGAATGTAATTTGATATATTTGGGATACACAGGCCATTCTGCAGAAAAAAGAATTAACAAACATCAGTACTACACTGAATACGTGAAATCTCAAAAGTCTGGTCTGGCACAGTATAGCTGACACTAAGCATAGTATTCTGTGGGAAGAAGCTCATCTTCTCCATTAAAGCAGTTTTAAATATGACTACCTTTTCAAAAAATTGTGAAGCCTTTTTTACATCGACCTAACCTGAATCGGAATGATTCTCTCTCTCGCTACAAGAAGTTTATGAGATTCTCATTTTAAATAACCGTCAAAAATAGTTTTAATATTATTTATTAATATTAATTTCTAGTGTGGGACAACTGTTTTTAATCGGTAAACCAATTGTTGTATGTACCTCATATTCCTGTTCTTTGATTTGCTTCCACACACTGATAATGTATTGTTATTTTCAGTACAAAATATTTTTATTTTCATTAAAGTTTATTACTATAGTTATCATGTAATTCTGTTATTTTAAATTATATGTTAACAATATTAAATTTAGTTTAATCCTTTATCCAAGTGTAAGCAAATAAACTTTGCACCTGAGGTATCTTCAGAACTGAGGCAATTCATGGTAAAGGTGGACTAAGCTCTCTCATCACTTGTCTTAGTATCTCCCATAATGCAAAGCGCATCTCCTTACATACATATATAATACTTACATATATAATAATTAAGGGAAGGGCATTATACATGTCTGCAAGGAGATGTGCTTTGCATTATGTGAGATACTAAGACAAGTGATGAGAGCTTGTCTTAGTATCTCACAAACAAACAAACTTTGCGCCTGAAGTATCTTCAGGACTGAGGTAACTACCACGAGTTACCTCAGTCCTGAAGATACGTCAGGCGCAAAGTTTGTTTGCTTACACTTGGATAAAGGATGAAACTAAATTTATTATAGTCTAACCAAATGGGAAAAAACTTCCAACATGTTAACAATATATTGCATCATGTTAAAACAGTTTATATAATTTTATCATTATGTCAACCTGATGAGTCAAGAGGACAGTATCTCTACTCTTCAACTAACAGGTTGTTCATCTAAATTGCACTGTGGCATGGATTTTTGTAGTCTTCAAGTGAGCAATAACTTTCATCGCCCAGTGTGATGATAATGATCAGCCAATCTTTTCAACCCATTACAGGGTGAAAGGCCTCTCCCATTGTGGGAGGGTTGCGTCTACTTCTCCCATGGTGACCCAGTCCATCTTAGGAGAGTGTATCTATACTTGGATGAATGAATATATTAAGATGGAAGACAATCACAAATATCCATGCCTAGGCGGGATTCAAACCCACAGCCCCTTTGGCCAGAAAGCAGATATGCTACCACTCGGCCAACCAGGCCAGCACCCAGTATGATAGTATTACCCTATTTCTTAGATGCTTGATGTGGCTTGTAAAAGTAAGACAATCAATCTCTAGAACAAGTTTTCTGGATAATCAGATCCTTATTTCACCCATGGTAGTATGTACTACAGGTTCATAAATTTTTATGGCGAGATTAACCTCTCTACCGGTGAGGTGGATGAAATAGTGAGACCAAATTGCACTTCTTATCCATGTTATTCAACGGGTGTTACAGAATCGTATCCAGATTTAGCTGGACGTCTATAGAAGTTATGTCCGGTTGGGGGGGTGGGGGGGTTAATGTTAAAAAAATAATAATATCTTATATTACTAAATATTATGATGCTCCTAAAATATTTACAATATGATTTAAAAAAGCTAAAAGCTTCATAACCAAAAATAGCTTTTTGGTTATGGAGCAGACCCTTTTTAACAATTAGGCTAAAACAGTTGAATTTAAACAAGATTTAAAAGGAAGGATATTAATTAACATAACTGTGTCTCAAAAGTAAGAATGATGAAAACTTGACTGGAGTTGAGATGATATGCAATTTAAAGTGGTGGGTACAAGACAGAGACAAGTGTAGAAAATATAAGATACACAAGAATTTCAAAACTAATGATGAAAAAGTTAAAATCAAAGAGATGAATTTGTAAACTTTGAATTTTGAAAAAACTGAGGATAAAAAATCTATTATATATACAGTAAGCCAGCAACAAACATGATGGGTGCTGGCCATTTCATTATGTTAAAATGTCCTCCCTCAGATGAATAAAGAAAACTAACTGTGAGCCAACCATGCGGCTCTTCATGGCAATTAAAAAAAAAAAAAAAAAAAAAAAAAAAAATTACATATTAATATATTAAATTCCATACTATCCAAATGGATATGCTAACTTTGTATTGTTTCAAAATATTTTGAAATAAGACAAAAAAACTGTAAGATATACACACATCAACTACTGAATTAGAAACTTGGTTGTGTGCATTACCATGTGCTCTAGGCTATTGAAGAATGCTGCTGGTCAGTAATTGTCAGTAGTGTTGATCACATGCCTTCTGAATGGGTTTCTACCCAAGATTAGGTACCTTCTCTCTCATTGCCTGGCGTATATAAAGTACTCTGTTCATGCAAGTTAGCTTACTTTAGACACAGAGGTAGATCAGTCACCATCTGTTTAGATAAACACAAAATTCACATCTGCAAACAGGACTATGGTCAATCTGGTCTTGCAGAACCATGTATTGGATACCACTCACACTTCACTTCTGGAAGAAAATCACCATGCTCCATCACAATAAATTTAAAAAAGAAAGACTATTCAGAAAGACTGTTCCTGCAAGTTGGCTTACTTTGGACAATCACACAATTTTGTCCAAAATATGGGTGCAAAAATTTTATATCCTAGGCTGCATACAAACACCAATAGAAGGTGCACCACTAGATAGGACTTTAGTCATAGCCACTTGTTTCATTGATTTTATGTGTGTGTGTGTGTTATCTGTACTTCCTGAAGATATCTCAGTGATTGAGATGAATATTGAAAGAATTAAAATATCCTTTCTTAGTGCTGTCAATACTCCACTAAACATGTAATCCCAGCACTTAATCCTTAACACATGATTACAGTCTGTATTACTTTTAAGAGCGTTAAGGTGTCATTTAAGGGAATATTGGTAAACAGTGAGGTGATGTCAAAGCTTACTAATATATCTGTGTTATTTAAAGTCAAATTTTCGATCAAGGTTTTAAAATGGGTAGTTTTTTTATACAGGATGTGGTAAGTTCAGTGGGAGTGGGGGGTAAGAGAGTTGGCCAGCTGTTTGGACAATTTCTAGCATGGAGCATCAGTGGCATATACTATAAGTCTTCGGAGGGAGGGAGGTTATAGTTTATTTGGCACAAAAACTACAAAGGTCATGCTGTGCCATACTAAAGGTTACAACATTAGCATTTACAGAAAATTGTAAACAATATGTCTGTACAAGAATCTAGTTCCACAAAGCAGCATCTATAGATAAACAGAACTGCTGCAGAGGGCACAGCAACACATAAGGTCAGAGGTTATTACAGTAGTGCAAAAATAGTTAACAATATAAGTTAATACACAAAATATGAAACACGAAGCCAAGGAATGCAGTATCTACATATATGTAAAATTATAATAGATGCTTTTATAACAGTACAAAAATAGGCAAAAAGGGATTATTATATAATATGCATGGATGAAAATTAAATTTAACAATGTAGTAAAAACTGAATTTAGCAATACATATAAATAGAATTACTATTACTAGAAGGTACACTAATAGACAAGGTGTCCTACAGCACTACATGATTATTCGAAAAATAAAGTAGTAAATAAGATACATACACAAAATTAATGTTAAGCAATGCGGTATCTACATATAAACAAAATTACTGCAGAGGTTTCAGCAGTACATAAATAGATAACAGTACAGGTTAACATATGTATATACAAAACAAGTCAAGGAAAGCAGTATCTACATATAGTAATATTACAACAAACATTATTATACTAATACTTAAAGAGTTAGAAAGGAATTATTATACAGCATATATGCATAAAATTTAAGTTTAACATTATGGTATTTATATATTAACAAAATTACAGCAGGGTGATACAAATATAGAAGATCAAGGCCTACAGTAATACATAATTCGTCAGATTTAACCTAATGAAGAATAATATGTATGTATAAAAGTTAAGTTAAGCAAAACAGTATTTACATATAAACAAATTTATAGTCAAATGTGTTTATACAAATTAATTCTTTCTAAAAAATTAAAAACATCATGCAATTTGCCTGAGTATGCTAGCATTTCCCCGGGCGTATACGGCTTAGTTAGATAGGTGAAAATTTCATTCCTCTCTCATGTAAATTTTTGACAATCGACCAGAATATGATGAAGAGTGAGATGTGTGTTGCATTTTTCACATATGGGAGGGTCATCAGCTCTCAGTAAATGAGAATGTGTAAGGTGACTGTGACCTATGCGGAGCCTAGCAAGAACAACCTCCTCCCTTCTCTTTGTGCATTAGATTTTAGGTAAACCATATATCTGGGGAGGGGAGGGATGAGAACCAAAGGGTTTAAGTTTTTTTCTAATGTCCGGTGGCCAGGAAGATACTTTTTTTAAGTAAGTTTTTTAATTTTTTTAACTTGTGTTTTTGTGGAATCACATTTGTGACATGACAGCAACTTCCACCATCTTCCTTGGCCACTAAAAAGCTTGGATTTGAACCCCATTGAGAATCAATGAGACACGTCAGAAAAACAGATTCAGGAGCAAAGTCCTCTTCCGTCAAATCTGAGCCAGTTAAAGGAATGTCTGGTGAACACCTGGCATGTTGTAAACATGGATACAATCCAAGACCTTGTGGAATCTATGCCAAACCACATATGTGCTGTAATTCAGGCTAAAGGATGTCCAACACAGTATTAAATAAAAGTTTCTAATTCAGTGGCCAGCATGTGTATGTTATCCAGACAACAGTAATCAGGGAAAGGAAGAAATAGAATTTCAAGCAGAGATATATGGATAAATTTCAAAATGGTAAACTGGACAGTCAGACTTATTTGTGCCTATGATCCCATAGAAGGTTTGTCTGAAAGAGAAGTTACTGGCATAAAAAAAAAATTGGTTCTAGTTGCAGATTTCAACAGCAGAATAGGATAGACATACAAATGTTTTGGGAAAAGTTTAAAAAAAAAAAAGACAAAGCTAATAATGATAAATGATAAGTACCTGATGGATTGCTGTTCAAAACTTGGACTGGTCATTACTAATACTATGTTCCAACATAAAAATGTGCATAAATTCACATAGAGAGAAGGGCAAAGGAAATAAGAAAAGTTCTTATATAAAGACTACATTATTGTGTATATGGTGATATCTTCACAATAGCTCAAAATACAACAGCATATAGGGGATTTGGAAATAGGAAGTGATCATCACTTAGTTTTGAGTGGGATAAAATAAGTATCACAGCGAGATGAAAAACATGTACAAAAGTTTTTAAAAACAATCAAACTTAAACAACTATCAGAAGTCAACTGTACTTCTGATAGTTGTACAAGTGTTGTACAAATTATACAAGTGTTATTGGAGAAAAAAATGAAAGGGTTAGAAAATAAAAACTATACTTTAGAGACCCAGTGGCAAAATCTGAAGAAACACCAATTTCATGTCATTAATGGCATGGCAACGTTGTGGACTCAAAGTTAAACAGGCAATTACGTTAAAGAAGAAATCACATCGAAAATTCCCATCATGCAGGTCAACATATGTATTCAGAGAATGTGCAAAGAAAACTGAAAGATAGCTAAACTAAAAATCATGGAAAGATTGAAGATCAGTACATAAGACTCTGGCATTTACAACCTAATTGGGTTCTGAAAAATCATTGCCATCATTAAGAAAGCTATTGTAAATCGAACCTTAATTCCCCATAGGCTTACTGTCACGAATTGGGGTTACATTCCTGGAAATCTGTAGAACGAACTCTATGATATAATATAAACTTATTATGCATTCTTTAAGATAGTACTTATTATAGAATGGGACAAACAAAACTTGAAGGTTCCATCAATTTCATTCCAGATTCCTGAAGGCCAAAAATTTAATGCTTCACTTCTACTGTTAATACTTTCCATTTCTTTAATGACTTTGTATTCTCAAATTCACTTTTCCTCTTTCCAGACTTTTTTTGAGAGCACATATACTACATTGTAAATAATTTTTATTTATTGTGTAGAAATTACCAACACAAAAACATGGGTGTTTTTGTGTTGGTAATATGGTAATTCTATATCAAGGTCGTCGTCGTCATCATCAGGAATATACATATATAAACTAAAACACAATTTTACTCTTCCCCTCACCAGAGATCAGACCAGTATAAATGGTGGTTAACAAAACAGTTTTGTTATAGCTTACATGTGTATTTCTGCTGATGAATCTTGATATAGAGGGCTAAGGGTTATTGTTCATAGTCATAAATAAAGTAATTGTTCTAACATGTGTGTTCCTCTCTTCATAATTTCTACACAACGAATGATGACCACTGTGTAACTCTGAAAGAAAGGAATGACATGTATTTAGTCAATTATTAATTAAGATGGCCTGGTTGGCCTAGTAGATAGCATACATGATTTCCAATAGGTTGTGAATCCAAATCCCACTGCAGATATGGATGTTTGTAAAAGCCTGCTCTGGATAAGCTTGTATAGCTCCTTGAGTTTATAAAGCGCTTTTTTTTTTTAATTAAATTTGGAAATGAATAAGAAAATAAACAAAACTGGTGTGGAAAAGCCAGTTCAATAAACTTATACAAAATTAAGAGAAATCTGCCAATATATTTAACTAGCAGTAGATAAGACAGTGCTCAAACTAACCTTAACTTACTGATATGATGTGAGAAGCGAGTTAAAAACAGATGGTCAGAGACCACAGATTGCTTTTTATATCACTCTCACTCATAAAATGTTACAGTTCCATGCACAGACTAAGGATTTTTTTTTTATTTAATCTGGACACTTGCCCTAGAGACCAAACACTGGTATTTTTTAAGTCACCTCAGGAACACCAATAAATGGAGACCAAGATCTGAGAGCTCTGGGAAATGATTAGAGGAGTGAACAGATAGCATCAGCAGCAAAATCATATCAAAAAAAGAGAAGATGAAAGGAACTTCATTGTTTGTATTCAAGAATAGTCAATCTAAGGTTGTATGATCAATTAAACAGAATGGAAGAGAAAAAGCTAGCAAGAAAGGTGCTTGATGTAAGGATGGAAGAAAAAAAGACACACACAGGATGATTAAGATCTAGATGCAGTGATGCCATTAATAGTACACCTTGGAAGACTGAAATGTTAGATTTGATAATATTGGAGACTGACAAATAACAGATATTAATATATTATGGAAGAAACTAGAAGAAAATCAGTGGTAGGAATCTAATAATAATGCAAATTTCAAATAGTACTATCTCAGTATCCTGTACATTGCTTGTGGGTATATATCAAAAACTGGATGACGATTAAAATGTTTTGTCTAATATTTCTCTAAAACAGTCTGCTTTAGTTCAATGAAATCTGTCCAGCCAATGTGTACTGTGTGTGTGTGTGTGTGTGTGTGTGCGCGCGCACGCACGTGCACACACACATGTTGTGCATGTGTGTGATGAAAGCATTCTATAGGAATATAACTAAGTCTACCAATGAAGACTCAATGCAGTTCAGTTTCCCTTTAGACTGAACTACAGTGGTCCCCTGTTACAAATTGTTCATTGTATCTTATTCCATAGCTACTCAACTAAGTTGAGGTAACTGAGCAGGTCACTGAAGTATGGTAGTTTTCACTGTGGATAACTTTATTATCCACAATACATATGCTGGTGGTCTATGCCTTCTGATATGTCACATTATTCTGCTAGAAGTAATCACACAGCTCATCCATCTCTTACTAGATGAATAAAATATGAGAATGAAATATTCATCTGGCCAAAAGACATATTCAGGAAAGGCTGTAGTTTAGATGACTAATCATCAAGAAAACACTTTCCACAACCATCATATGTCTAAAATGTTATGGGTCATTGTCATATCCTTGGTCCTACCATTAGAAAAAAGAAAATGGAATCAGGAATCATTAGACTAGGCATCCTTTTTTCTGCTTCTCAAATGTCCAGTATTCAGCCTCTGGTATCAACTGTAACTGTTTTTAGCTGACAGCAGTAGAACAGAGCTAGCTAATCTGCCTCAATGCCTGTTCATGACAGGGTCCAAAGCACTGTTACTTTTACATATATGTGAAATGACATGTTCCTCTGCAGACCACTGATGTATTGTGCTGCCATGTGACCAACTGTGGCCTATCTGTTAGAACACAAAATTCTTGTGTGACCCTATATATATCAGGGGCGAATATTCCAGGTGTGCTAGGTGTGCGGTGCTCATCTACGAAATATCAGTATCACCCATATTATATTTTTGCATTTATTCCCGTTAAAGATCCCCCAATTGTTTGCAGAATTAAAATTGAACACAATATACTAATGCTTCATTGTCCTCTTCAGGAGGGTGAAAAAACATTAGTGCTTCACGAAGAGGGTACTTTTCGACACGTAAACATTGCATCACATTTGTGTTAATAGCCAGATGTGCTTTCAAAATGCATACACCTTTAAGCCATTCGAAAAGATGTAAAGAGGGCGCAATGGGTCAAATTCTTAGCTTTCTAATATTTTAAACTGCTGAAAAGGCAGTGCCAGGTGTGCTAAAATTTTGAGCTCACTCAGCACCTAGCATCTGTGATTGGTTATTGTGTCAACCAATCAATCGAACATTGTCGTGAGCTGAGCGCTTTTCGTATCCGATGTATATTCCAAACAACTGTTACGCATGTTTCTGGAAATGAAAATTTGAAAGTGGATTTAGGAGAAAAATGCTAATTATGTTTTCTTTTGCTTGTGCAGTATAGCATCTGTTGAGGTTGCAAAGTTTTTTAACGGTATATAGAGACATTTTTATTCTAGTCTTCAGAAACAACAGACAGTAAAAAATATCTATTCCTGAATAAAAATGAATATTCTGTGTATTATAAGACGTTGTTGATCTACAGCAAAGTACCAGCATATGTGAGACTGATAAGACAGAAGAACTGCTGATTCTAAAAAAAAAAAAAAAAACCTCGTGAATTTAGGATTCCTGAAAGTGTGGATAATTCCGATACTGATCTCTTGTATATACTGAATAAAAATGAATATTCTGTGTATTATAAGATGTTGTTGATCTACAGCAAAATACCAGCATATATGAGACTGATAAGACAGGAGAACTGCTGATTCTAAAAAAAAAAAAAAAAAAAAAACCTCATGAATTTAGGATTCCTGAAAGTGTGGATAATTCCGATATTGATCTCTTGTATATACTGAGTCTCAGTAAACAAAATAAAATTCTTGAAAAATGGAGTGAAATATACACAAACCAGAGAAATACACACATAACATGTGCAACAAATTTTACAAGATAATTTGCTGCTCCATCAAACCATATTTATTTCTGCAATACTCTCTCTTTCTTCATAAGTTTTTTTTTTAATTATGCCATCATAAATTCACTTATTCATGTTTAGAATTTATAGGATCATGCTATTCGCTCTACCCAGCAACTTATAGGACACACATATCACAAATGATAATTATTAATTATTGTTTACCATTAATGAAAGTGTTTCTACTCACACTTATTCTTTCCTATTCTCACATGTCTTATAAATGATGGTTAATATTTTCATCTTTGAGTATTTCAAATATACCAACCAAATACAGCATTCTCCTTCACTGTTGTTTTCTAATCAATCCTAAAACATTTTGTTTCCCCATTCTACGCAGAAGTATTCAAAGTTATCCTGCAATTAATTGCATTGGACCAATTAAGATGAGCGCTGATGTGCTATGCCCTCTCAAAACTTTCATACGTCGATAAAATGTAATCACGTGGTCATGGGCGTCTGCAGGGGGGGATACTTCCCCATGGGATCAATTAAAAAATTCCGCAAATTATAATTGTAAAATTGATTGAGGTATGTAATCTTACACCCTCGACCCTGGGAATGCTTTGTCTGTCTTAAAATTTTATTATGGGTTGGCCTGTTTCGCACAGTGGGTAGCCATAGAACATGTGCTTTATTGCAGAAATAAAACACGTGTTCCTGTTTTTGATTCATCTTTTTCTGATTTGTGAACAGTGACTGGTTAGTTTGCCTTCTGTGTCTAGTGAGTTACTGAGTGTGAATTGTAAATTTATAGTGAAACAAATTTAAACAGAAAAATACATTTTTAAAAGGTAAGTGTATGTAATTTAATATTATTTCACTTGTTAGTTTTGTGATTTTTTTTGCTTTTAAACTGAAATAATTTAATTTAGGATTAATTAATTAGTTGATTTTTAATAAAATATGCCATTCAATTTTTTTTTATATATGAAATTGTACTAAAAGCTATTAATTCTGAATACCTTTTTTTTTCCAAGAATTAAAAATCATTAAAATCGATGCAAAATGAAAATAATGTATTTATAGTTTGCATCAACAAATAACTACATAAAAAAAAAGCTAAAAGATGTTTATTGATATAATTATTTAATTAAATCCATAATTATAAAAATTTATTGATGTAATTATTTGTTATTTGTCTACAAGATTTGCCCCCCCCCCCCTCAGGAAAAATTCTGCAGGCGCATGCCCATGCATATGGTCAAATTGACGTGAAATATTTGTAGCATGGGTTGCGTAACCCACATGACAGCACACCTAACCGAAATGAGCGAGCGACACCACTGATATATATATATATATATATATATATATGAATATACCAGCAAGATGACAATTTACATGATAATAGCATATTAACACTAATTGTCATACATTGTTACACTGTTGAAAATAATTTAGGTCATATTTTTGACCCATTACCACACTGTATTGCATATGCACACTGATGAGGCAAAAGATCTGAATAATGGTGGTAAGACTAATAAACTGGCTACTTAGTATGTATGTCTGTGTGTTTATGTGTACTCACACTGTCCACACACAAACAAACAATGTTAAAAAAAAGTATAACACTGTATTTCCAAGAAACCTAAATTGAGCACCTTAATAACCTACAGGTCTTACTTTGATACTGATCTCAGTTTCCATTCTTCTTGAACATACACTTGTTAAACTGTGAATGAAATTTTTATGTATATTTTGTTCTTCATTCACATTTAACATAACCTATCATATATTAAGCATGACTTGTTTAAAAATTATTTGTTAATCCCTTGCTTAAGAATTATTTTTCATGTATTATTACTGAATTTCATCAGCTATTATTTGATTAAATAATTTTAATGCATATTTTACTATTGGAAGGACCCAGTGATAAATATCATTTATCTTACTTACTTTATTCCTTCAATAATATTATGAGAAATTATATGTATATAATTTAATGTACCTTATATATATACTGTAACATATATTTTATTATTATTAATTGTAAATGAAATGAAAGAGAAAATTAAGTAACTGTAATACTTTATTAATATTTTTCATTACTCAATGTAAAAGTATAGCCTTGTATAACATTAACGCGAATGTTTATGTTTTGTTCGTTGCCATGGAGAGAGAAATAAAATGGAACGCGCGTGGGTAGACCGTGAGCTTCGATAACGAGGAGAGAAGAAAAATATATGAGAGTAATACAAGAGTAAAGAAGAGGAGAGTTTTTGAAGCAGGAAAAAGGAAGGATATAAGCAAGGGGGTGAAAGTAAATAAAAAGGACTGAAGGGCAGGAATTCAAGAGAGTAGTATTTAAAAGTGTGCTAAGACGAAGTGAAAACTTATAGATAGCTGAAAGTAAAGTCAGCAGTGGCATTAATAGGGATTTGGTACCGTATTTGGATAATTAAAGGACTGGAAGGTTAATGAAGCATTCAGAATAGATCCAGTTAGCTTAGAATTACTACTTATTTCTATATTGCTTTTAGGAAGAATTGTATGGAGTTTAATTTGTTATGAAGTAGTAAACAAGGATATCAATCTGCCCTATAGTTGCCGTCGAGAATTGTGAAGCGCGACAAATAATAATCTAGTTATGACCTTGAAGAATTCTTTTTAAATGTGTTCCACAGGTGTAATAAATATAATTTGAAGATGTACTCACATTAAATCTGACGTGCTGAAGACTAATTCCGGTAAGGACAGTCATGTTTTATTTGTTTCTGTGTATGAAGACTTGAGTGATAGTTCCATTTTGCTCATTCTAACATTTACTGTGGCATATCGCCGAAGTTAGAAGTTAAAAATAATTTGCCTTGAAATAATATCTGCCGTGTTTAATGATATGATAAGTGCCAGCTGAGAGTTAAGTGTGAAGTATAACTGAGAAATACGAGCAAACTAATTAAACAAGAAATTCTGTTGTATTAATCTGAGTAAGGAATCTTGTAATTGAGAAAACTGTGAAACTTGTATGTGAAGATTTTGAAGACTGAATTAATATGAATGATTTGACCCGATGTACTAACTTAATTGTAATGTCTCATTTTAGAAGTGGAATTCATGTATTTATCATATAACCTTATATTAAATGTTTTGTTTTATTAATTTCAATACTGTGTTTGCCTGATTCTTTTTTATTGCACCGTTCATAAATAATTCGAATCTAGCGGGAGCCTCAAGAAAAATATTGAATTCGGCCTGAATGAGTAAGGAGACTGCTAATTTAATTGAAAATTGATTCTACTATTTTATATAGACTAATCTAAATATAAGGTGGCGCAGTATAAATATAAATTTCTCTATATTTGTATTAGTGTACGTTACAACAAAATGGCGGATTCGAAACTAGGATGTACGTTCCAACACACTCCATGTATATATATAAAAACATATACATACATATATATATGTTAAAAATGCCAAGCTATTTTAAACCTGGTTTTTTTACTCCATTTCCCAAGTAAGCAAACAGACAAACAAGTCAAGTTTGCGCCTGCACGTACTGGAAGTCTAGCTGACCCTCAAAGTAGTGCAAGACCAAGGCAACTCTTGGTAAAAATAGAATAAGCTCTGATCACTAATCTTAATATTTACCCTTAATGCAAAGCACATCTCCTGGAGGAGATGTATGATGTTTTGTATTAAAGACAAGGGGCCACTACACCGGTTTCGACCTTTATTGAGGTCTCATCAGTGGGAGCCAGGCTAGAAATACCAAGATTTTAGTAATACAGAGCTTATAAGTATTTTACCAGAACAAGTTACCATAAGGTGTTTTAACCTTATTAAATAAAAATCTCAGGAGGAGATATAAATGTAGAAAGTATTTTACCTTGGGTATAATAAATGTTAAAAATACCAAGCTATTTTAAACCTGGTTTTTACTCCATTTCCCAAGTAAGCAAACAGACAAACAAGTCAAGTTTGCGCCTGCACGTATTGGAAGTCTAGCTGACCCTCAAAGTAGTGCAAGACCAACATATCTTAGAATTTAGAGAAAAGTCACTTAAGTCAAACTGATGTCTCCCTATCTAAAGAATTCATGCTTTTCTTACACAACCAAGCACCATGTATTACCTGGTATTACACTGTCTGCTATGATCTTTTCTGAAACTAATTGTCCAGTTTTTTTCCTTCTAATTCTGGGAACTAAACTACGTTCTTTAATTTTCCGAAGGCTATTTACAGAATCTGGCATCTCAGCTAAATCCTCAATGTCCTCAAGGGTATTTAACTGGCACGATGAAAAAGGCATTTTTTTCCTAAAAAATAAATTAATAAAATAATTTTTTTTATTAATAGAACAATTAAAATTACTCATTTCTATATATTAAGGTGAATCAATAATAAGAATAAGGAAATACACAAGATCTTTTAACTAGAATTATGTCTATGAACCCATGTATTAAATTTGTTTAATGTCAGCACACTTATTATTATACTAACCAGCTGGCCTGGAGGTTAGTGTATTCACTCTCTAGTCAGAGGCTGGGGATTTGAATCCTGCCAAGGGCATGGATATTTGTGACTGTCCTACTAACCATTTACCGTATGTACTGCTGTAACCTGTGTCCTGGCACAGTATTTGATGTCTCTGCACCATAAAAATCAAAAAAATCAAAACACTTATTATTTCCAAGACACTCCAGTCTCAGAACATTCACAATATACAAAAATCTACTTTCTTTTAATACTACTCAAAAGAAGAGTCAAAGGCTTCATTTCGATGATGTTAAATACACAGAAATGGTAATATTAAAGATCTCTCCTTATTTCATAGGCGAATAAAAATATAAACTTTGAAATTAATGAAACTTGCATAGTTTCTACAAACATTCAGCTTTGAAATAATGTTATATCTTTAATATCACTATTGTTATATGCACTTTAAAAGTTTTTAAAACTGACCAGTGCACTTAAGAGAATACAATTCTCAGCATCAAGGTTACCTTAGCTTGCACTTAAAAGATATGAGTGCTACCCAGGCAACCATATAGTCATCTTTTATTAATGCATTTCATAAAGGTTTCACTGGCTTGACAGCTGTTTCGAATTTGTTGGTTCTCATCAGAGAAGCACTAATCAAAGACAACTATACAGACACCTGGGCAGTACTAATGTCTTTTAAGTAGTGCAAATTAAGGCAACTCCAATGCAGAGGATTATATTCTCATAGCTCTCTGGTCAATTAAAATAGAAACTTTCAAAATTTCTATTTTAATTCAGCTAGAAACAAGGATGGACCTTTAATATCTCCTAATTCTATTACATTTTTAATAATAGTAAGAAAATACATTATGCTAAGAGGAATAATAATTCTGAAAGACGTATACTACAGAGAAATAAACAAATACTGCATAATGAAATATACTGTAGAAATACACCGGTTTCCATAAATTAAAGAACAAAGAGAAAAATCATGATAACTCAAAAACAGTATGATGAATTTTTATGCAATTTGATGAAGAGAAGTATGGCACGAGATGGAAAGAAACACCCACAAAAATTGAAAATGAATAACTTAATTCAGTAACAAATAGGTACATGAAGACTGATCATAAACAAGAGGTAAATGAGCTGTTAAAAGTACCTCAATACAAAATGTAGTATTGAATGTGGAACCATTGCTCCTGCAAAGCTCTCCTAATTATAATTTATATAATGGGTCTCTCCTAAGTCCCATTTATATAATTCTCAATATGATTAAAGTCAGGAGACCTGGCTGGCCAGTCCACATGTATGACAGTCTCTTCTTGAAGATATTGGTCCAGGAGCTAAGCTCGATGAGGATGAGCTTTATCAACTTGTAGGATAAATGTCTCCCCATACTGCACCCACATTAAGGAAAAACATAGGGAAGGAGTGTTCAGCCCGTCGATCGCAGAGCGATTTTTGGTCGATCTCTTGTGTATTCCTCCTTACTTACAAATTCAATTAAAACTGAAAACATAACATTTTATTTATCATTATTTTGTATTATTTTTAATTCGCTTTAAGTGTATTGCTATTGTTTATTTATTTTTCGTTAAAATAGCAAAATCAGTAATTTTCTTATAAGTCTGGGCAAATGAATTAATTTGGATCAAATTAATTCATAATCTGGAAGTCAAACAGCGAGCAGAGTGAATATGATTATAAGCAAAGTGTAAACACTCGATTGTAGCTTAAATATTAAATATTCCAAAGCACAGTACATCGATTTTTTACTTAGGTTAAGTTCCATATGAATATTGTAAAAAAATAAACTTTATTTGTCTCAGTATAGTTTGTTTCAGATGTTTTTGTAAATAACTCTTTTGAAGCTAGCTGTATATACTGCTTTAATAAGAATATGTTAGAGTGTTAAAAACAAAGGCAATATTTTTGTCGCCGAAGCTGTACATGGCGGCATTAGAAAGATTGTTATTGAAACTTGTATGTATGAGAAAGGCTTGCAGGCTCTAAGTGTAAACATCTCAGAAGTCAGTCAGAAAGAGTTCAAACAACTTTCTGATGGCCAGCAAATAACAATCAAAAGAAAGCGGAGGAGAACCAAAGGCGTGCCAAAACTTGAAACTTAAGATGAAAGATTCATACCGATTCTTTGGGGATTACTATTATTACGGGCAACTCCAGGGAGTCATTAGACTCATCGAGGGAGGCCCCAAATCATATTCATCACAACTATTTGACATTCATACAGTATCTATCATACCTCGCCTTAAACTCATTCACTGTCACAGCATCCACCACAGACTCAGGGAGCGCATTCCACTCATTCACTACTCTAAAAGTAAAGTACCAGCTCTAACACCTTAACTAACCACACTTTTGCCCAGTTTCCATGGATGTCACCTAGTCCTCCCACAACCAGCCCTGTTCTCAAAAATATCTTCTGAATTAATTTTATAGAAACCCTTCAGTAATTTGAATGTCTCAATCATATCTCCCCTCCTCCGCCTATCAACCAATTTTTGCAACCCACAAATCCTCAACCTGTTCTCATACGGTTCATTCCACAGACCTGCTATCATCTTGGTCACTCGCCTCTGGATCCTCTCCACCTCCTCCCCATCAAGAAGAAACCTAGGTGACCAAATCTGAACACAGTAGTCTAGATGGGGTCTTATCAAGGCTCGATACAGAGGAACAATAACCTGCTTGTCTCTGCTTGTCAACGTATTCTTCAGCAACCAAGTGATTTGATGAGCTGTTTTGGTCACTTTTGCAATGTGTCCCCTAAATTTCAATTCCTTATCTACCAACACTCCTAAATCTCGTGCCTCATCAATTTCCTGGAGCACGGTTCCACCAATGCAGTAAACTGCCGCCAATCTTTTCACCCCAAAATGCATAACCTTACATTTTGCCACATTAAACTGACATCCATTCTCCTTAGCCCAGACCTCCAATCTATCCAAATCATCCTGCAAAATTTTGACGTCATCTGCATTCACTATTGGCCTACCCAACTTCGCATCATCCGCAAACAAATGAACTGTTCCTCTCAGATCCTTTCCTATATCATTTATGAACAAATTAAACAGCAGTGGTCCAAGAACAGATCCTTGTGGCACACCACTAGTCACAGGCCATCTTGTGGACTCTACTCCCGAGTAAACCACTCTCTGATATCTCTCCGTCAACCACCCTCCTATCCATCTCACCAACCCTATGTCCATTCCCATATGCTGCAATTTACTGATTAGAATTCCATGTGGAATCCTGTCAAAGGCCTTGGCAAGGTCCAGTAGAATCACCGTAAACCCATTACCCTTATCCAGTTCAGCCGTCACTGTGTTATAATACGTGAGCAAGTTACTGAGGCATGACCTACCCTTCACAAAACCATGCTGTCTCCGATACAGTATCCCATTTTCTTCTATCCAATCTTGTATTTTCCTCTTGATTATTTTCTCTAAGACCTTCACAATGATTCCTGATATGCTAATCGGTCGGTAATTCAAAACAGCAGTCCTGGAACCACCTTTATGCAGTGGAACTATTTTCCCCTCTTTCCACCCGCTCGGAACTAACCCAGACCCGAGACTCAAATTAAACAAAATGGTCAAGGGTACTGACAATTCTTTAGCTGCTTCTCGTACAACACGAGCTGGTATACCATCCAATCCCACAGATGTATTGACATTGAGGTTACGCAATAGACTACTCACCTCCACTTCATTAACCACAGTTCCCGTATAATCTACTGGTTTATTCGTTTCTGCAATGTCACCACCTGGATGATATACTTTTGCAAAGTGCTCACTCAGTAACTCAACTATCTCAACTGATTCAGTTACCTCCCTACAATCGGCATTCTTTAAAATCAATCTGCCATGTACATTTTTCCTTTTACTTGCTACATATCAAAAAAACTGTTTAGGATTCTCTTTAGCCTGCATGGCCAATGTTCTTTCGTAATCCTTTTTTGCTTTTCTTACCACACTCGTCACCCTTCTGGCCTGCGCTTTATACCGTTCATGTGCCTGCCGGTCACCCTTCTCCTTAAATTCCCTCCATAGTTGTTTCTTTTTTTGCAACTCAAGCTTAATGGTGTTATTCATCCATTTAACCCCTACTTGATTTATTATTCGGACTCTAGGTATACAGTCAGCCATTGCTTCATGCAAGCACTTCTTAACTACCTCCCATGCACTATCAACTTCTAGTCCTTGCAGTTGTACATGCCATGGCACTGAACCAATCAAACTCCTAAGCTTGTCATACTTTCCAGCCCGATAATTCCACATATACCCTGTCTTAATTGAAAATTCTACACCTTTAGCCACCTCCCAAGTTAAGACCCTATGATCACTCTCACCGATTGGTGGCAATGTGGTCATATTTGTTACAGCCAAATCCTCAGATGTAATTACTAGGTCAAGCACTCTCTGACCCCTAATATTTTCCATTACATGCTGTCACAGATAGTTATCCCTTAATAACCGCATAAAATCCAGTTCCTTCCTCCCGTGTGTCCTCTCCTCACTCCAATCAATGCGACCATAGTTGAGATCTCCCATAATAATCACCCTCCTTCCACCTATTTCTTCTATTTGCTTGTGCATACTGTCACCACCATCTTTTCCATCACCTGGTCTATAGCAGCACCCAATTGTATAATATGGATTGCCAAGCTTCATGTGAGGTCTCAGAGGAGGCATAATAAAAAGGGACTGAAGCAAGCAGAAGGGGTCCCAGTTACAGAACTGCTGTCAGAGAGGAGGCCACCCAGTCCAGAGTCGCCGTCAGAGAGACAAAGAGACTGCCGGGATCCACATTGCTTGAGAGAGGAGATTCCCGCTTCCAGAAAGGAGCTTCTCGGTTCGAGACGTCGCTAGAGAGAGACTACTTCTAGGCTGCAGACAAGGTTTCAAATTGCCAAAAGGAAGAGCTCCAATTGCCGGAGAAAGTTTCCAGGCCAGAAAGGGATCCAGTTAACAGTTGGTGGCAGTTCTAGCTGTTGAAATGGCAGAAAAAGAAGGCAATCGTCCAGGCATTTTCGGCAAACCCAAGCAGAGGAGAAAAGGCAAGGCAAATTTCCCGAAGCACCTTCTCTTGTTTTTCTTTTTGCCGAGGGAGAGTAACCTTTTGCCAGAGCTGAATGAGCCCACTACGTTCCCGATGAGATGCAACCAAGCCAAAATTTCCTGAAGAAGATCTGAGACTAAAGAATTGCCATAGAACTTTTAATAAAAGACTTTTGACTGAATGCAAGATACAGAGCCTTTGTAAGTTCAAAACTTTTATATAATTCCTGTTATAGTTGATACAAGAAAGACTTTTAAGATATATGTTTAATAGTGTTAAGAAATATCCATTGATTCTCTTATGACAGAAATGTCATAAGAGAATCAATTGGCATGTTAGAGGTTGATATTAAATGCGTAAAGATAACAACACAGATTTAGGTAACCTCTTTACGAATAAGCTTAGAGATTAATAAATAAAAATTTGCAAACTGAGAGCAGGTAACTTTATGTGTTAAAGAAAGTATTTAATATAATCAATTTAGTTTAATCCTTTATCCCAGTGAGAGCAAACAAAGTTTGCGCCTGAAAATATCTTCAGGACTAAATATAGTGTTGTACTATCTTATCCAGTAAGTAGTGCAACACCAAGGCAACTCGTGGCAAAGGTGGAGCAAGCTACCAGGCACTTCTAACCCAGTATCTCCCATAATGCAAAACACATTTCCTATGTGGATATGTATACTGTTATGCATTAAAGGGATTGGCCATCTACCCAGACTAGTTTCGACCTTTATTGAGGTCTCTTCAGTGGGAGCCAGGCCCAGAGCTGGAGATACCAGGCCGAAGCAGTAGCAAGTCATCTGTGCCTATGGGAGTTGCCAAAAGGTTTATCACCTTTTTTAAAAATTACTCTGGATTTAGAGAAAGATGTTGCAAATTTATTTATCACTAGGTTAGACTATAATCAATTTAGTTTAATCCTTTATCCCAGTGAGAGCAAACAAAGTTTGCGCCTGAAAATATCTTCAGGACTAAATATAGTGTTGTACTATCTTATCCAGTAAGTAGTGCAACACCAAGGCAACTCGTGGCAAAGGTGGAGCAAGCTACCAGGCACTTCTAACCCAGTATCTCCCATAATGCAAAACACATTTCCTATGTGGATATGTATACTGTTATGCATTAAAGGGATTGGCCATCTACCCAGACTAGTTTCGACCTTTATTGAGGTCTCTTCAGTGGGAGCCAGGCCCAGAGCTGGAGATACCAGGCCGAAGCAGTAGCAAGTCATCTGTGCCTATGGGAGTTGCCAAAAGGTTTATCACCTTTTTTAAAAATTACTCTGGATTTAGAGAAAGATGTTGCAAATTTAGTACAACACTATATTTAGTCCTGAAGAGGTCCTTCCTAAGAACATAAAGTCTGTCAAGACTCATCGAGGGAAGGTTCCCACTAAGAAACACAAAGTCTATCATACCACTCCTTAAACTCATTGACCATTCTCGCCCTCACCACTCTATCAGGCAATGCATTCCACGGCTCAACCACCCTCCATGCAAAGAAACCACTCCTCACTCTCTTGCTCACGGTTTCCTTTTGTAACTTCCAGGGATGGCCTCTTGTCACTCCTTCCCGCTGTTCAACCAATTGAAAGAACTCCCCAGTGTCAACCCTGTAACCACCTCTCAACAGTTTAAAAGTCTCAATCAGTAACCACCTCTCAAAAGTTTAAAAGTATCACCTCTCCTTCTTCTATCTGCCAAGCTCTGCAGTCCACATTCCCTCAGCCGATTCTCATAACTATCCTTGTACAGTCCTGAGACCATCTTTGTCATCCGTCTTTGTATTTTTTCCACAGTTAATTTATCCACTTCAAATCCTGGGGACCAAATCTGAGAACAATAATCAAAGTGTGGTCTGATCAGAGACTTATACAAAGGAATGATAACCCTCTTATCTCTGCAGGTCAGTGTCCTTCTCATAATTGCAGCAATCCTCTGTGTTACCTTCACCACCTTTGCAATACGTCCCCTAAACTTCCGGTTTCTATCAATCATCAACCCCAGATCTCTTGTCTCCCCAACTTCCTCCAGTATAACTTCTCCCATAGAGTATGCAGCATCCCATCGATGTTTCCCAAACCTCAAGACCTTACATTTTGTTGCATTAAACTGACACCCCCTTTCATTTGCCCATCTATCTAGCTTATTCAAGTCCTCTTGCAGGGCTACCACATCTGCACTATTACTAATAATCTTTCGCATCATCCGCAAACAACTGAATATCCCCTTGCAATCCGCTGGCAATGTCATTGATATAAATGTTAAACAATATAGGTCCTAATACTGTGCCCTGTGGGACCCCACTTGTAACCTTCTGTCTCCTTGAAACTGCTCCACCATACACAACTCTCTGATACCTATCAGACAGCCAATCCAGTTGACCAATCTGACATCCAGACCCATGTGTTGCAATTTAAATATCAGCTTATCATGTGGCACCCTGTCAAACGCCTTTGCTAAGTCTAAGAAAATTGCAGTATATGCCTTTCCCTCATCTAATGTTCTTGTAACTTTATTATAAAAGGCTAGCATATTGCTAAAACAAGAGCGCCCTTTCACAAATCCATGTTGACTCTCACAGATAACATTACCCTCATCTGCCCAGTGCTGTATACTGTCCCTCACTACATTTGCCAAGATCTTAACAACTACTGATGACACACAGACTGGTCTATAATTAGACACTTCCAGTCTGTTACCACCCTTATGCAATGGCACTATCTTACCATCCTTCCATTCCCTGGGCACCTTTGCCGAAGCCACACTTTCATTAAAAAGCCAGGTTAAAGGGACTGTCAGTTCCCTAGCACATTCTCTCAAAACTCGTGGTGAAATACCATCCAGTCGCAAAGCTTTATTGACATCCAGAGTTCTCAGTATCTGAAACACACTCTCCTCCTGTACCTCTAAACCTTGAACCTGCCCTATCCCTCTAGCATTAAAACCGACTCCTCCAGGATGAAATACTCCAATAAAGTGGTCATTGAACAATTCCACTATGTCCTCTGCATCGGTCACTCTATTCCCATTTTTATCCCACAATATCATTCTTCCACAGTCATTTCTCCTCCTACTGGCCACATAGCTAAAAAATTCCCTAGGATTTTCTTTGGATTTTAGGGCCAATCTCCTCTCATATTCCAGTTTCGCTTTCCTTACCACACTAGTCACTCTTCTGGCCTGTGTCTTATATTCTTCATGCATCCTCTCTTCACCTGTCTCCTTATATCTCTTCCATAGCCTCTTTTTCACATGCAATTCCTGTTTAATATTGTTTGTCATTCACTTTACTCCAAATTGTGTCCTCTTCTTCACTCGTGGTATACAACTTACCATTGCTGCTAACAAATATTCTTTCACAATTTCCCACGCACTAACGATATATAACCTTCCAATTCCTCCCTCCATGAAACTTCCCCAAGTTTATGTCTAAGACTATTATAATCACCTGTATTATAATTCCACATAAGTTCCTGTCTCTTTGATACTCCTGCATGTCTATTCATTTTCCAAGTCAAAACCATATGGTCACTCTCTCCAACTGGTGGGAGAGATGTCATCTCAGGTATTATCAACTCTTCTGATCTATAACCAAATCTAAAACTCTTGAACCTCTTGTTCCCTCTGTTACATGTTACCTAAGACATTTGTCCCTCAAGAATTCTAGAAATTCCATTCCACTATTGCTACATGCATCTTCCTCTCTCCAATTTATACTACTGTAGTTAAAATCTCCCATAACAATCATTCTTCTTGCACTTGCCAAACTTAGCTGTCTAAACATCTCCTGGTCCCCATCCTCTGTGCTCCTGGGTCTGTAGCAACACCTCACTAAATATCCTGTCTTGCCTACCTCTACCTCACACCATATGCTCTCAAAATCATTTGTCTCACTTCCTTCCAAAGCCTCCACTCTTAGAGGACATAGGTCATCACTTATCATAAGCAGTATACCACCACCATGCTTTCCCCTCCTATCCTGACGAAAAATGCTATACTCAGCGACTTCTATTCCTGTTATTATATCCCCTTCTGTCAACCACGTCTCAGTGGTCCCAATAATTTTTGGCCAGGCTGATGCTATCTGCGCCACCAATTCCTTTCCCTTATTCCGGATACTCCTGGCATTAGTATAAAGCATCTAAATGCCATTGTTTCTATACCCAGCATTATCTCTTCTAGACTCCACTGGGCTCAGTGTTACCTGACATCGTCTCCCTTCTCCCAAGTATCCATTCCCACAAGAGGCCACCCCTGCTATCATCCTCCCTGGGACACACTGACTCGTTCAGAACAGCATTCTCTCCAGATGCCTGCGTCCTTCCTCATTCAAATGGAAACGGTCTCTCGCATACAATTCCTCTCTTTCCTCAAATGCACTCCAAGCATCCACATATACCAGTCCTCTCTTGTCACACATTCTTGCTATTATGCCATTCAATATCACTGCTCTTCTGCTCAGCTCATCATTATCATATCTAGGCAACACACACACTATTTTTCCTCTCTCTGTCTTCTTTCATACAGTCCCAAGAAAAAACCTCATATCTCTCGCTGCCCGACTTACATTAGCACTCAAGTCATTCGTTCCTACCATCACAATCATCTCATCCACCCTTTCACCTCTCTTAATTGCCATAGCAACCCTTTCTATTGTTCCTCCTGGCAAACACTCCTTACGCATCCTATCTTGAACACCACGGATCATTGAGTCACCATACATTATACCTCTTACCATTCCCTCTCTCCTATTGTTTCCATTCTCTCCTCTTCTTTCATTCCCATAGGTCTCTCTCATTCCCTCTCCTCTACTGCTATTCTCTCTTCTAGCATTCCCATACCTCTCTCTCATTCCATCTCTCCTACCGTTTCCATTCTCTCCTTTTCTAGCACTTCCATATCTCTCTCTCATTCCATCTCTCCTACTGTTTCCATCCTCTCGTCTGCTAGCATTCCCATACCTCTCTCTCATTCCCTCTCTTCTACTGTTTCCATTCTCTCCTCTTCTAGTACCCCCATACCTCTCACTCATACTCCCTAAATTCTCTCTCTCTCCTACTCTGATTCTCCTTGCATTTATCTCTTCCATTCTCCTAATCTTATCTTTCATACTTCTGCTCTCATTCACAAGACATTCCACCTCCTCTTTCAACTCATCTATCTCCCTCTGCAGGTCAGTCACTCTTAATCTAAATTCACTCTCCCAAACAAAACCATCTCCTAAACTTTCACAGTCACTCACACCTTCCACACTATCAACTATTACTTTCTCATTCATATATATCTTTTTTTCATTCTCACCTATCACACTACTTATCTTCCTACATTCATTCCCCGTTCCCGGAGCAACAAAGTCGGATATCGATATTTCTAATGCACTTATTTCCTCCAAATGCCTGCATTTTGCGCATATACGCTCTCTGCTCTCTTTCACAAGCCACCTATCTAATTCCTGAGACGCATACATGCCGCAAGTAGTGCATGCCACAAAGTCCCTTATGATATTGCTAATAATTGAGTTCTTAAATGGCAGAGGACTTGGCGATATGCCACTTGCGACTGCTGCTGAATCCGTCATCATTCCTTACTGTCGAGTAGCGTAATCGTTAATTATTCAATTAATAAATTCCGTTAAATAAATAGAAAAAAAAGTACAAACAATTACAAGCAAAACAAAGCATTTAAGTACACTAAATAAAATGAAATATAACTAATACAGTAATGAAAACTTAGCTTCGTTTTGTCTTCCACCGTTATGCATTCAATTCTGAAGGTCGCAGTAAAAAGCACATCATATGCGTTTCGTTTAATTTGAGGATAATCATGAGTGTATCAAAGAAAAGACAGATGTATCATTTTCACAAGACATGGGAAACGGATTTTTTCTTTACAATGGTAAATGGAAAGTGTTGTTGTTTGATTTGTAATTCATCTGTAGCAATTCCAAAAAAAAGGTAATATCGAGAGATATTTTCGATCACTAGATGCAATTCAGGATATGGAGTGGAACTAGCTATCAAAAGTACAGAATATAAAAGCTCAGGAAAACATGATGAACATTTTCCCAAAAATTCCGAAATATGTAAATCAAAAATTATAAATTTAAAGGCAGGACTTTCTGGACAACAAAATATGATTTTGAAAGTAATAAATAAACCAATATCAGTCACTATTGCATCTTTAAAAGTGTGTCATTTATTAGCAAAAGCAAAAAAGCCTTTTACTGATGGAGAATTAATAAAAGAATCGTTTCTTGCAGCAGCAGAATCTTTATTTTCTGATTTTAAAAATAAAAATGAAATTATTTTGAATATTCAAAATTTACAACCTTCCAGAACAACGGCTATGAGAATAGTTGAAATTTTAAGTGCCGATCTGAATACTCAGTTAATGTCACACATTCACCAGTGTGTTGCGTTTTCATTACAATTTGATGAATCAAACGACTTCACTGATATTGCTCAGTTAATGGTATTTATTCGCAAGGTATTTCAAGATAATTCAAGTAAAGAACTTTTGAAAATTGGGATGGACTAGAGGAGAAGACATTTTTTCAGCATTTGATGAATTTGTGAAACAACACAAACTTCCGCTTTTTAAACTTGTGTCTATTATACTGATGGTGCTCCTGCAATGATAGTAACATATCAGGCTTCATTTCATTACGTAAAAACGATGACAAAAATCCAGATTTTTAACGTACCACTGTATTATTCACCAACAAGTACTGTGTAGTAAAAAATTAAACACAAAAGATGTTTTGGATATTACATTTAAAATAGTAAATTCTGTTCGAGGAAAAGCCCTGCAACAGCGGTTATTTAAATTACAGGTAGATGATGATAGGGAACTTCTGTTGTACAATAATGTTCACTGGCTCACCAGAAGTCAATTTTTAGAAAGATTTCTTGTATTAATTAACGATATAAAAATTTTTCTTGATGAAAAAGGAAATATTTATCCACAATTGAGTGATAAAAGTTGGTTGTTACACTTATCATTTTTAGTAGATTTCTGTATGAAATTAAGCAATTTAAATTTAGAGTTACAAGATAGAGATAAAAATTTAATTGACATGCTAAGTCAATAAAAACTTTCCAACAATACTTTTATTATTTTTATTAAATATTTTTTAATATAAATTTTAATATTATTAAATATAAATGACTGCAAATTTAGACATCTCCCATATTTATTAAAAGTTTTGAACAAAATCAAGAAATGCTTCGCTATGATTTAAAAGAATTTATTTGTGAAATAGAATTAGTTGAGGAAGAAATAAATTCACGATTTAAAGATTTTAATAAAACTGAAATGATTGTATATCTTTTATCAATAATTCATTTCAAGAAAACTTGAACATTACAGAAATTTCAAATAAAATTAGTGGGCTGTTTGATATAAACCAAGCTGAAGTAGAACTTGAGATAATAAACATTCAGAATAGTTTACATTTAAAATCAATAAACAACAAAGTCATTTGGAAGTATGCACATGAAAAATTCCCAATATTAACTGATATTGCGCGAAAAATTCTGTCGTGTTTCGGATCAACATACTTGTCAGAATCCACTTTTTCAAATATAAATGTCATAAAAAATCAATTAAGAAACCAAATTACAAATGATCATTTGGATGATTGTCTGCGATTGGCTATATCAACTTGACTATGAAAATATTGCGAGGTCCAAACAATGCCAAATTTCGATTAATTTTTTTTTTTTTTAATCAACCAGCATTTCCTGTAACTTGTGAGTTTGTAATCAATCTGTTGTTTTTTCTAACTCTGGTTTTCCAAAATAGAGAAATAAATATTTTATTCCAATATATTTGTCTTTTTTTGTTGTATTAAAATAATTAAAAGTGATAAATAAATTTGTAAATACACAAAGTTTTTAGTGTATTTTTTTTTTTTAGTTGTTTATTTGTGCATAATCAGATATCAGGTTGGGGGAATGTGATCTATATAAGAGAGTAGATGGCCGAATAACTTTTTATAGAAAAGTAGCTCATGTAGTAAAAAAGGTTGAACACCACTAACATAGCGTATAGGCATGTAGGACCTCTATAAGCCGAAGTATTTATGGTTCTACTAGAAAGCACATACAGGTCAGTGCATCCACCCAATGAGATGCCTCTCCAAACCATCTCACTACCTCCACCACAAGTGTCCCTTTCATGAACATTAGAGGGATGATAATGTAACCCTGATTCTTTTCACATCAGAGCATGCCTGTTGCAGAACTAATCAGGACTCTCGTCTGTAAACATACCAACCTCAGCTGATCTTGAGCCTAGCTGGCGTGGAACCTGGTCCACTTCAAATGTTCTCCCCTCCCCTGTGGGGTGGGAATAGGGACACACAGACTACTTATCACCTATCACATTGTTCTGCCTTAGTATCACAGAAGTGGTGATACTAAGGCAGAACAATGGAGAAGTCATATTTACCTATATGAGTTGCTAAAAGGTGTACCACCTTATTATTAAATTACTCTGGATTTAGATGCTTTGCATTATGGTTGATACTGAGACAAGAAGTGATGAGAGCTTGGTCGACCTTTACCATGAGTTGCCTCACTCCTGAAGATACTTCAGGTGCAAACTTTGTTTATTTACACTTGGATAAAGGATTAAACTAAATTTATTATATCTCCTGGTTGCTGTTTGTGACTGTTGGAATTGTTCCAGTCTGTGAATTACAGAATGACTCATATGCAACCATCTAGCTACCTCCCCCCTGACTTTGGCTGGCCTCTAGTCTTACAATGGCTCGCTACCTGAATTCATCAGTTAAATTATGTCTTGAAGCCATATTTAGAATTTTGCTATCAAGAAATGTCTAGGTCTCGCTTCAAATATAAAATGGAAAACCACTCCAAAACACACAATTATGTAATGGCTCATTTGCATATACCACTGAAAGCACCACTCATTTGCATACATTAACAACACAAACCACACTCAGCATCACTTTTTACACAATGTAAATGTTATTTTTCCTCTTTTCCTGCGTGAGTTATTGTGATGTTTCTCTTTGCTCCTTAATTTATGGAAACTTAACAGTACATAACAGTGTTATTATTATTACTGCTGGCCTGATTGTCCAAATGGTAAGTGTACCTGCTCTCCAACCAGCAGACTGCAAATCAATGTGTGTGATTGTCTTCAGATGTGAGATGAATTTCACTGCCCAGTGTGAGACCACCACCAAACTTACTGGAGGACTGAAGTGGCTTGAAAAAGTTCTATGTTTGGTATCTGCAAAGTTTCCAGACCACATAAAAAATATAAAGTTAAAAATTATAAACATTAATTAACAGAAAAAATTCTAAGCCTACCCATGGTACTAATGTACTAAAGGATTACAGCCTTTTATGAATAGTACTAAAAAAAAAAAGGATACTTACACATAGTTCAAGGAATCATTGAAAGAGGGCACTCTACACCACACAATCCATTGTCTCCACTATTGCCATCTCTACACACATTACATAACCATCATATATCTACCACCCACAGCACATCTATTATGTGTTCTCAAAAAAAAAAAAAAAAAAATTCTCTGTATGTACCACAGGATATCAAAGTTTCCAGGAGAGCGGGGGGGGGGAAAACAATTCTACCCTCAGGGAGATCAGTTAACTCACAATCAACCGGATAATAAATAACTGGATGCTTTTCGTATTTCGTTTCGCTAATTTTTAATGAACTTTTAAATAATTTATGGCGATTTACTTCTAATCTAAAGTCTAAACTTCTGAATTTCATTCTCTTTGTAACGTGATATTTGTGTAGTTGTGAGTGCCCCGATAGTAATTATGTTTAAGAAGTATGATGGGTATCGTGTATATAGTTAGTGTGGGTAGCTCGCAATGAGTCCTGCGACTCCATGGAGATACTCATAACAACAATAATATTCTAAATATATTCTCCCAGATCATCACATTCTCCATCAACATAGGACCTGATATTATTCATAGACGACCACTTTATTTTTACTGTTCGAAGAATGTGCATATGGTTTAGTATTTTCAATGCTTTCTACAATTAATAAAACAGGGGGGAACACGATATAATTTATTTCCTTTATGCTTAAATTTACATTTGTACATTAAATTTCGATATTCACAGCAGAATAACCATTGCCAGCACTCATATAACCACACGGTTTAAAACACGTTCATGTTGAAACTTTATACGGAATATACTTACAGTATTTATAGTGCTAATTTTTAAACCTCACTCATTATCTTCATAACGGATTTTTATATATCATTTATTTCAGAATACTTAAATAATTATCCATTGAAAACTTGCAAATCAGCAAAACACAACTACCAACATTGGTAAAGGCACGTTATAAACTTAGCGCCACCACTCAGCCTTAAGTTGTACATAATAACTCGAAACGAATACTTTCGGTTTCGATATAAAATAAGTTTCAATCTCGCATCTTCCCCTCACACGCTTTTCCGTCCAAAAATACGTTGAGTACCTAATTGGGAGAATAGGACAAACATGAGAAACATATCATGATCAGAACCGGATGTGATCAGCAGAAGGGGATGCAAAATCAATAGATTCTGGTATTTAGTTCGTAACAGTTGATGACGTCAAGGTCACATTATTATTATTATTATTATTATTATTATTATTATTATTATTATTATTATTATTATTATTATTATTATTATTATTATTATTATTATCACATCCAGTGCCGCAACTAGGTTTGGTGTGTAAAAAGTAAAAAAATATAAAAAATAAAAATAAATAAATAGATATAGAAGCCCGCTCTTTTATATTGTATTTTTAAATTTCGGCAATACGCCGCTTTAGACACACAAATTCTGCAACACACTGCAACTCATTTTGATGGGGTTAATAGTAAGTATTCAACATGTTGCAGTTTGTAAAATTTAACTTGTTACATTTCAATTTTTCTAAATTTTTGTCATTTTTGGGTTGGGGGGGCGCAAGTTACAGGCGCCACAGGCGCTTCAGACCCTCGTTACTGTACTAATTACATCCTTCAAGGAGTCGGCAGACTCATCATAGTAGGTTCGTTCATTTGACAATGTGCCTGTGTAGCTTAATGAAAGTGTGAGAGTGATGTTTTGTGTAACAACATGGATGAAACGTGCTTGGTACAATTTTGTAAGTATGAATATCTAGTTCTGCTGCTTGCTTAAAAGATATCAGAGGTGAATATCGTTATTTCTTATTCATTATTTCCTAGATTGCTAGCACACTTACTATTGTGAATGTTCGAAAAGAGTAAAATGTAGTTGTTCAAATGTTTTATTTTGATAGCAAGGGATTTATTACAACCAGAGGAAAGCATGACGGTACATTGCGCCCTTCGATTGGAAAAGATCCGAGTTCGATTCTTGTCGTATCGAGAGGAATCTTTATATGGGCTTTTCAGTGAAGTGTACATAAATCAGAATGACAGCAAATGCTGGCATTTCTCATTCTGGTCGTGTTCATAAAAAATATGCCAAATTGATTGAAATGATAGATTGGGATACAAATGATTTAGAAATGCATTTAAAAGCACGTGAAAAACTTTTAAAATCATAGGAAGATTTGGATGGAGATAATGACAAAAAGGTTGCACCCATAAAAATACCAAAGATTTCTTTAGGATTATCATCACCACCTAAAAAGAGTCCAGTTGATACAACCCTAGTAATTAGAGTTCCAGTACCTACACTACAGACAAGAATTGCACACTCTGTAGATCCACATGTAATAACTGAAGATAAAAGATCAATGCACTGCATGACATCATGTCTTGAATCAAGTGAATCATCCTCTTCATCTTAAGATGAATCTGATGCAGAAATTTTAGATATGATTAGCCCTAATGCATATGTAGTGGAAACACGGGAACATTTCATTCATTCACGTCATATGACCAGTGCTAGCGATTTGGTTGGGAGCTATGATGAAGATTGTGGTGATTATAATACCAATGGCGACAGTAATGAATCTACACTAGTTATTGCAGAAGATGTTAGGTGACAAGTTAAAAAATCAAAAAGAGAGTAAAAACCAAATCCTAAGAAACCAAAAAAAATTAAGGCGACCAAAACAATATCTGAAGTGACATCAAATAAAAAATCCGAAAATAAACATTTGTTGTCAAAGAAGGAAAGGTGAAAGGAAAGAAAGTTAAAAATAAAAGCAAATCATGGCCAATGACTGCATATATGTTGTGGTGTCAGAAAAACAGGAAGAAGATTGTTGCACAGAATCCAGGCATGGATTTTTCTGATATTAGTAAGAAAATGGGAGAGATTTGGCAATCATTACCAGATAAAGAAAAAATAGGTCAGATAGCTGTATCAGGAAGTTTTTCTGTGTTGTTGGATTCGACATTATGTGCCTTAGGTCCTCTTTTATGCTTAGCTTCTGCAGTTGATGAACTAAATGGGTGCTCTCGAAATACACTGAGTCATATTTTAGATCACATTGCATATAAAATGTCAGGACTCTAAAGTTTATCTTGTTTGTATAGAAAATATGATATAATTTAAAGCAGGGAATGTTTCATGATGCAAACTACTGACAATTGCCCTGCTTAGCACCTGCTATAAGCTCCTAGAAAGGCTCATCCTTAATAGAATTGTGACTAAGATAATAGAACAAGTCCAAGTGGAACAGGCCAAATTCACACAAAACGAAGCTGTTGTGATCAGGTTCTGTCACTCACCACGCATATAGAGGCAGGCTACCAACAATGCTGGAAAACAGCTGTAGCTTTTGTAGATCTTACTGCAGCTTATGACACAGTCTGGAGGCATGGCGCAGTCTGCAAGTTGCTCCGTGCAGTCCCATGCAAAAGAATAGCAAAATTAATCGATAACATGCTAAGCAACCGCCTGTGGACGAGAACAAAAGTAAACAAAGAACACAGGATAAGGGATTACCAGAAGGGTCAGTTCTAGCTCCCCTCCTTTTTAACTTATACATCGCAGATATGCCTCATACAACCTTTAAGAAGTTTTGCTATGCTGATGACATTGATCTAGCCACCCAGACACACCAATTTTACTGCAATGGAAGATACACTAACAAACGACCTTGCAGCCCTAGATGAATACTTCAGCAAATGGAGATTATGCCCAAATCCTTGCAAAACACAAGTTTCATGCTTCCACCTGAACAATAACCAGGCTAACAAAGAACTAATGGTCTACTTCAACCACAAACTGCTACACTACAACAGATTCCCGAAATATCTGGGCGTCACTCTAGATTGAACACTATATTTTAAACCACACCTTATTAACACAGCATCCAAGCTAAAAACAAGAAACAATATACTGCAAAAACTATGTAGAACAACTTGGGGTGCCTCAGCAACAACGCTTCGCTGCGCTGCTTTTGGCCTTGTTTACTCTACATGTTGAATACTGCTCACCCATATGGCTGAACAGCGCCCATGTGTATTTGGTTGATGCCCAGCTTAACACCACTATGCACTTTATTTCTGGAACTGTAAAATCAACCCCAACCTACTGGCCCCCAGTGCTAAGCAACATCCTGCCTCCACACATCTGCAGATCCAACATTCTTCTACATGAATACAGCAAAATCATAAAAAAAAAAAAATACCGACCGAAGACAGACTTCGAGTTCAAGTCTACTCGTCGATGAGAGCAATTTTACTAAGCCTTTTTTCGACCGGTTCCCGAGATAGTCGATCTCTAGCATGGGAACACGGGTGTTTTCTCCCGGAAACTCGGGTTTTTCGTCCTGTAAACGCAAAAAAATCTACTATACAACCCACACTATATCAGACATTAAAAATATTTTGTTAGGATTAGGAACCATGAAATCGGAGCACTTGTTTAGCCATACTGTGGGATGCTTATGTAGAGATAGCCTTGGGCCTTCTATCTCTGATTGGCTACTAGTGAAGATTGAACTGCCCACTCAGTCTCCAAAAGTTAGATAGGGCTAAAACGGCCTCGCCTACTCCCTATACTGGAATAAAAAGGCTTTAGCTGATTTTTTTGATGATCTTAAGATCCTTAACACTCCCTGTATTAACAACATATTCCGGTAATGTGTTCCATTCACACAATTCTCTATGTAAAAAATCTACATCTCACATCTTTACCATAAGCTTACATAATTTCCAGAAAAGGCTTCTGTCGCCTTCTATTTTTTTAATCCCATCTGGATTGATCCGATAAAATCCCCTCACTAAATTAAATGTCTCTATCCGTCATCATCTCATTTTCTCCTACCCACAAAACACTGCAATCCACATTCCTTCAACCTCTCTCCAACATCCGAGAGTCCTGATATTGTCTTAGTCACTCGTATGTGGTCGCTTTCGAATGTTTCTGCATGGACTATTTTGCTCAGATCACAAGTGCAGAGATTACACCCTTCGAGTGGAAAAGACCTGAGTTCGATTCTCTTCGTGAAAATAATTCAGTTTGATTATCGTTGTGAAAAAAGGAATCTTTATATTGGCTTTATCTATTAAGGTGATCTAGCCGATCTCATACGGAGATAGCGGATTTCATAATCCCAGAAACTGGGTACGTCATCCCGCACACAAGCAAAAGGATTTTTGTACTTGCAATTTACAGATAAAATATACTACTAGTGCCGATAAATGGTTTTGTGTATAATTCATCGATTGTGGCATAGTGATTACAAATAGTGACATTCGGTGTAGATAAAGATTTCAAATAGTGCAAAGAATGCACTGCTTGAGTTGCGTAGAGTGGAATGTCCTTCCATGATGAGTCTTTGGAGGTGTCATAATTAATAATAATAATATTTCACAAAAGAGATCGTTATGCGATGATCTTTTTCGATTTTGCAGAAATATTTCATAGAATACAATACAACAATATATTCTATAAGCTAAAAAGAATGCAGGTGGAAAGTCGATTCTTCGCTTCAATACAAGGAAGAATGGTCAGTTGCTAGATTGTGTTGTGTATGTAGTTGATAAAATAAGTAAATAATGGAGATGGTGAGTTATGTGCAGTAGGGTAGAATACCATCAGATCATTCTCCCTCATTCTATCAGTCCTTGGATTAATCGAGGGAGGAAGAGTGACCTGATGATCCCAGAGAATGCCGATAGTTGGTGAGTGGAGTGGGGAAAAATGGAGGAAGTATTTCAGTGTTATCAAAAATACAAGTGCAGATAGAAAGAAGGGCACCGTGTCAGAGATACTTCATTGGTGCATTTGAGATGAAATCGTGGAGAAGCATTGCAAAATTTGATGTTTTCAAAAGTAATTGCTCCCATGATTCAAAGAATACTAAAGCATACCAATCAAAAGCCATTAAAAGATTATAGTACTATTATACTGTACATTACACTGACCTTGACACACATATTAATACAATGCATGGAGCTGGTAACATAGGAACCGAAAATGTTTTTATCCATCGTGCAACTTAAAAATTACTCAGAACAGAGACCAATCAATTGGATTAGTGAGTTGTCTCTCATCTGTTCATTCCACAGATATTTGGTTATTTATATATTCACCATTAAGCAGGAGAATGTGCATCGAAAATTACCCTCCCTCTTCATAATCTCTAAAAGATGTATTTTAATTATTATGAACTAAACTTAAATTTTTCTTTTCATGTTTTCCTTTTATTGCAATATTTTACAACAATTTTCCTCCTATGTATTTCATAAAAATTAACATCCTAACTCTTTTATTTCCGAGAAAGAGAAGGCAAGGTGGTTTTAGCCCTAATACCACTTTGAATATCACATGGCAAGCAAACTCCACCTTTGGCAGTCATTGATAGTTTATCGAAGGCTGTCAGTGATTTCATCCGCGGAGGAGAATACATAGCCAATTATCTTTATCTAATGGGCTCTAATGTGAAGAGACAAGGCGGAGGTCTCTAATGTATATCATTTCCTGAATTCACGAATTACATCGTAATGTCTCAGTGGGAACCCGAACCAGAAGAGAAATCCAGTTTGAATGAATGCAGAAGTGATTTCCCATATACAAGTAGCAAAAAGGTGTTTCATTCCAAATTCGTTAGATAGTAATAGTTGTAGAAAGTTTTTTTCTATGTGGATTCAAAGATTAAATAAATAAGAACAGTGGATATGATTATTTAGATATACAGAAGAAAAGTGTTGCAGAATCAATACTAATGATCACTTATTTATCAGAGATAGATATAGAAAACTCTTTTCACTTGGAATCAAAGAATAACATAAGATTTATATTCTTGTTTTATCCTTTATGAACGTGAGGTACCAGGGTGGTCTGAAAGGTTCTCGGCCTCGACCATAGATGGCAACACTATCGGCAAGATGTTTTTTTTTTCTAAGTTGGTACATCTCTCTCAACCATCCATGTGAAATTGTGAGTCATTCTATCAAATAGTTTGTTTTATACAGCTGTCTGAAGCAAAAATGTTGTCTGTATCCATTGAAATCAATAAAAATTGAGTATCGTGCGGTTAAAAAATTCTTTGTAAAAGAAGGTTTAACGCCAAAAAAAATTCATTCGAAGTTCATAAAGGTTTATGGGCACTCTTCTCCTTCGTTTGCGATCATTGAGAAATGGGCTGCCGAATTTAAACACGGCTGTACCAGCCTTGAAGTTGATCCGCGTGATGGATGTCCAAAACGTGTAACAACACCAGAAATCATTGATCAAGTGCACGATAAAGTGTTGGATGACCAGCGAGTCAAAGTGCGTGAAATTGCTGAGAATATGGGCATTTTAAAAGAACGTGTAGGATATAATTTGCATGAAGAATTGCAAATGAAAAAGCTTTGCACAAGATGGGTGCCGCGCTTACTTACAGCAGATCAAAAACGCACTCGCATGAAAATCTGTGAACAGTGCTTGGAGCATTTTAACAAGAATAAGACTGATATTGCACGTTGATTTATTACTATGGAGGAGACTTGGATTCACCATTACACACCAAAATCCAAACAGCAGTGAAAACAGTGGACAGAAGCCGGCTGTTCAGCGCCAAGAAGACAAAGTCAGTTCCATCAGCATGAAAGGTGTTTTTGGATACTAAAGGCGTTTTGTTTATTAATTATCTTGAATAGGATAAAACAATAACAGGGGAATATTATTCCGATCTTTTAACCAGACTAGACGAAATTTTGGAAATGGGAAAATTAAGGGATCTGCACTATGAATTGTTGGAACATCGACCCTATTCCACAGATTTGGCTCCTCTGACTTCTGTCTCTTCTCAAAACTAAAAATCGTCCTCGCTGTTAGTTTTTCTTCGAATCAAAAGGTGATTACAGCGCTGTAGAGGGGTATTTTGCAGATCTTAGTAAGATCTGTAAAATACCACTACATTGACGGGATAATGGGGCTGAAGCATCGCAGGAATAAATGTATTAGTCTTAAGGAAGATTATGTTCAGAATAAAAATAATTTTGAAATTATAAATTCGTTTTTTCATTGTTAGGCCGAGAACTTTTCAGACCTCCATCGTATATATATATATATATATATATATATATATATACATATATATATGACTGCTAGTTGTAGAATGAAGTTCATGACTTCGCTTTAATTGCATTTATAATTAATCTTTAACCAAGGGAAAAAGCTTTTTACATATATCATATTTGCCCTATTCCCTCAACCATACGGCTGGTGGGGAATAGGACAGATAAGATATATGCTGCCATAGTAGGGAGATGATTATGAGCAAGATGGTATCCTGTTGCCTTCCTTGCCGTAATATATTTTTTATGACTGTAGCCGTGTGTTCACGTCACTGGTTTGCCTGTTTTGAGGGATCAAAACCCGAGTTACCCTGAGAAAGAAACTCTGTACCTCCGTGTGAGACTGGGTAACTCACCTTTAGTCGAAAGAAACCAAATAAGGGTTCGTCGCGTCATTGACGGGAATCGAACCCACGTCTTTCCGACCAAAGGGCTTAATCTAAACTGACTGAGCTATGGAGGCTCCAATACCTCTATCCATAATCCAGAAAATCTTAAGAGCTGGGTGATACACCTTTTTTTTACTGTTGTATATGGGAAATATATGGTTTCTGCATTAAAATAACCCTAGTAACTCTTCTGGTTCTGGCTTCCACTAATCAGACCTCATTAAAAGTCGAAATCACTCTGGATGTCTCATTATTCAAAAGTTCACACCCTTTGAATTATGGGAAAGACAATTAATGTAAAGACATTAGTCTCTGTATATAAGTAGCCTACCGTGAAAGTACTTTGTTGGCTTACAACGTTGTTAGCTTACACTTGAATAAGGAATAAAACAATCATATACTTTCTTGGCAAGTTTCAGCAAACCTACGATATGATTTTAGGGGAGTGTGAGAAGGGCATTGATGTATTTAAAGAAGAGTATGAACAGAGCCATGGGACACTTCATTTACATCTTCAGAAAGGAGAGAGACGTCTAATCAGAGGTAAACATCCAACATGACATGCACTGAACTACTAACGAGGAAATGGGCAATTCACTCACAAAAGCGAAGAGGGAGACCGTAGGATGGTAACAAAGTTTCACAAATATAGCTTGATATATGTTATGTACAAAAATGAAATAAAAAAATAAGTTAAGCATTGTTTTCAACGGATACTGATTAATATCCTCGATAGCTCAAGTCGGTTGTCTCTGATGAGCTAAAGGTAAATCTTACTTTTCTCTCAATCCGCAAGAAATTAGTCAAGGTTGAAATAGCCTTGAATACATCCTTTAGAGTATAAAAGGCGGACCTAGGTTTATTTAAGTTAAATAATCAACATAAATCAGTTCATTCTAAATAGTTAAAGAGTTCCTCAATTTCTCATATCAGATAATATATGTCAGAGTGTATGAACACTCAGACATATATTAATAGTTAATAGCATTACCCAGGCCTTTGAGGACTCGGCGTAAATTTATTTTTTATGAGACTACAAGTACTATGAAGTGTTATCCATTCCTTTTCAATTATAAATACCCTGAAGCGATTGTTATTTATTTCTTTTCCTTAACGATGTCAGATGAAAAATTCATCACTGAATCGACTCGAAACTTGAAAAAAAATTAGTTAACCCCTTTTTTTCCATACAGAGTGTAGACGAAATTGTTTGAGCCCTATCTGAGTTTTGGAAATTGAGGGGGAAGTTCCGTCTTCACCAGTAGCCAATCAGAGATTACTAGTCCCAGACCATCACTAATTATACCTAGCATCGGGTGAACAGAGGAGAGTGACAAGTGCTGCATTTCGTTGTCCCTAATCATAAGACTATGTTTACTGAAACCAGCATGGTTCTACGGTTGGTTATCTTGAGTTTATGGCATAAAAATCCACTTACCTGAGCTAGAGATCGATTAACTCGGGGAAATCTATCAAAAAAAGCAAAGTAACAGTTCCCCAAGTCCCGCGTAGAAATGAACTTACGACGCTCTTTCTTCAGGCCGTCTAGTGCCGTAGCTGGCATACGTGACTTCCACTGAACTTCACACACTCCTGCCAATTATGAAATTAAATAATAAAAATAGTATTAAGCTAACGCTTTTTATTTCCTTTCAGAGAGTAGATGAGACTTTTTTTTAACCTTATCTAACTTTTGGAGACTGTGTGAGGAATGTAATCACCACCAATAGCCAATCAGAGATAGCCTGCCCATGATCAGGGCCGGCGCTACCATTTAGGCAAACTAGGCAACCACCTAGGGCGCAGGCCATGAAGGGGTGTGAAACTTCAAGCTATGGTTTATTCATACGTTACTAAATATCAAAATTAAACAGTGATATATGATTTAGGTATCGATTATTTTTCCTTATCCCTCACACATCACACTATTTTATTATTTAACTCTTTGTTCTTTTTTGTTCCTGTTCCTTACCTAAATGATTTGAACTTACTGCTATTTAAAATTCAGTTAAGATAAATATTTTAAAACGTTAACATTTGAAAATATTGAATTTCAGTATTTTAAAACTTTTTTTGTAAATGAATTATAACAGAGAATTTTGGAATTAATTCAAAAAGAAAATAAAAGAGCCCTATTAATTTATCTATTAATTTAACCTGAAAGACAATTTTATTTTGTTTAATGTCAATTAGAAACATTTTAGTTTATGAAATAAGGGGAACACTTGTAAAATAAGAGGCGCACTTGTGAAATAAGGGGTGCACTTGTAAACTTTGCCTAGGGCGCAAAATAACCTGGCACCGACAGTGCCCATGACTATCATTAATCATAAGCAGCAACCGATTAAGAGACGAGTAAACAATTTCTGCCATTTTTGGTACCTAACCCTAACGGGATATGTTAGTCTGAAATAATGTGGGTTCTACGGTCGATTTTCTTGAGTTTATGGGGCAAAAAACCGACGTTTTCAGGAGAAAAATCCCACTTGATCGTCTAGAGATCAACTAACTCGGGAACCTGTCGAAGAAAGGCTTAGAAAAATTCTTTCAGTCGGCGCCTAGATTTGAACTTAAGTCTATCTTTGGACGACACCGCAGGGAATGCAACTGCCACTTCACTGAGCTACACAGGTTCTCATATAAATAAATAAAAGTCGGTTAAAAAAAAAGAACACAAACGACATATTAAATGTAATAATTTTAGTGAGCAGGCCTCTCAGATCATGCTCTTAACACTGAATTGATTGGAAAAGTGCATGTTCTTTACATCATACAATAACCTAACATGAACGGAAATTTAAAGAAGCCTGTGAAATTTTGATTAACCATCCTAATCTTAAGAACAATGGTGGCATAAAAATCCCAAGAATGTAGATGGTACACAATCAGTCCACTTAGTTCTTCAAGTTTTTCAGCAAACCCTTATTTACGACTCAAAGCAATTTTTTCAGCTTTTTTTTGTTCACCATTCATACTGTTTTTTTGCTTTTTTTTTAATTTATATGTATACCTATATGTAGTGGCGTATTTAGGTATTTCCCACCCCTAGGTCCGCAGAAAGTGCCGCCCCTCATGATCCCAACCTCCAGTGACTGAAGTTGCCATAGAATCCCACTTGCTTCACATCGTGTAACTATCTTCTGGGTGGTGTCATTTTCAATTTCGGACAAAGTGGAAACTATTCCCACGAAGACTCCGACAGGCATCATCACGAGCTGACCAACGGGTAGGCGAAGGACGTTTGATTACTTTTGCAGAAGTTTCCAGGTGCTTTCTTAGAACACTCCGCCGATTGTGAAAGATATGTACAGTTTCTGAAGGACATAAAAAATGCGAAGAGTACGGAAAGGATTCAGCAGCGCAAGTACCAATTAACGACAGATAATGTCCAGCGCACGGTGTGAATTCTGCCAATGGATTTATTGTAAGAATGCTTACTTGCAGTCCTGTGTACTTGCCTGACATGTTACTAACATTATCATATGCCTGCCCTCTGCAATTTGCTACATCAATTCCAACCTCCTTTAGTGTAGTGAAGTCAAAACCGCCTCTCGTAACTCTTCAGATTTGTGACTTATGTTAGGAATGAAACGGAAGAAACGCACCACAGGAGTTGCATGTTCTTTCATATATCGTACAATGAAGGATAGCTGATCAACATGAGACAAGGTTGGTGTTGAAATGAACAGAAGAGCAATTATAGTAAATGGAATGGTGTCCAGATTGTGTAAAAGGTTTTGCAAAGAAATGAAACTGAATATTCATTTTATGAATGTCTGGGATGAGTTTGATAAAAGGAAGGAGTATTTTAAGAGAGATGGTTTGCACTTAAATGGATTAGGAGCTTGGCATTTAGAACATTTATTGATAAAGGACAGAGTAAAGGGTCATAAACAGGGAAATGGGATTTGCTAGGGAGGCAGGTGATAGAGTTAGCTGTAAATAGTACTAAGGTCATTAATCGTTGTGAAACTGGGATTAATTGTTCGCAGAATGTTAACAGTAGACAGAGTGGGGTAATTCGCACAAAGGGATATTATGGGAGGAAGGGTGTATTGCAGTTTATGTATACCAATGCTCGAAGTATTAGGAATAAGTGTGAAGAATTTTTGTCATTACTGAGTACAACATGGCCAAAAATTATAGGAATTAGCGAAACTTGGTTAACCAAAAATTATATAGTTATTGGGATTGAATGTAAGGGGTACAGTATTTTCAGGCAGGACAGAGATGACAGAATGGGGGGAGGGGTTTTATTAATGATAGATGAAACATTAAAGCCAAAAAAGATAGAAGTACCTCACTGTGACAGGTATGTAGAGGGCAGTTCATTAGAGGCTGTTTGGTGTGAGATAGAGATTAACAAGGCGAAATTTGTAATTGGTTGTTGCTATAATCCAAAGGGAATAAGGGAGAATGTACATAGCATGTATTGGCAAATTAGCACGATGAGTAAAGGTCAAGTAATTATTATGGGGGATTTTAACTTTGGGGACATAGATTGGGGAAAGGAATGGTCACAAGGAACAACGGAAATGGAGTTTATACATTTGTTAAGAGATAATTACCTGAGACAGCATGTGATGGAAGGGACAAGAGATTCTAGAGTGTTAGATCTGGTCATAACATCGGAGAACATATCAATAAGTAATTTAGTTACAATGTCTCCACTTGGGGAAAGCGATCATGTGGTCTTGACCTGGGAGATTGAAAGACGTACTGAATATTCTAATAAGAATGGGTATATGTGGAATTACAAGGCTGGTGATTATGGCAAGCTGAGAAGTCAGCTTTCAGCTGTATTATGGCATGAGAAATTCAAGGGGAGAGATGTTGATGGTGCGTGGGAGATTCTCAAGGAGTATTTGAAGAAAGCTGTATCAGACTGTATTCCCAGAGTCAGAAGGAGAAATCAAGTAGGAGTAAAATGGATGACTAATACTATTAAACAAGAGTTGCAGATAAAGAAAAGGTTGTGGAAGACATATAAAGAAAAAGGTGATGAGCGTTCCAATGAGCAATATAAGGTACAGGCAAAGAGAGTAACCTGTATGGTAAGGAAAGCCAAAGCTAATTATGAGAGGAAACTAGCTGATGAATCCAAAAGAAACCCTAAAGAGTTCTTTCGCTATGTGGCTAGTAAAAGGAAGAATATCCATGGAAAGATTACTTTAAAAAGTGTTGATGGTAAGGAAATTACTGAAGCTAATCAAATAGTTGAGTTGCTTAGTGATCATTTCGCAAAAGTGTACCATCTTCGTAGTGCAGTGTCAGATGTACCATTGACAGATGAGAGTATAGAGATAGATGAAATTGAGGTGCTTAATATATTAAAGAACCTTAATGCTAACACTGCCATTGGGTTAGATGGCATATCGGCCCATGTGTTACGAGAATGTGCAAGAGAATTAGCAACTCCTCTAACCAGGATGTTTAATTTAAGCCTCAGTTCTGGTAAAGTGCCAATAGAGTGGAAAGAGGGGAAAATAGTTCCATTGCACAAGGGAGACTCTAAGACTGATGTTGCAAATTATAGACCAATCAATATATCTGGAGTGGTGGTTAAGATTTTGGAGAAATTAGTTAAAATTAGAATTCAGGACTGGGTGGACAGCAATATGATACTTTATAAGGGGCAACATGGTTTTGTGAAAGGTAGGTCTTGCCTAAGTAATTTGCTTACGTTCTATAATAAAGTAACAGTGGAGTTGGATAAAGGAAATCCTTACTCAGTGATACTGCTTGACTTTGCAAAGGCTTTTGACAGGATTCCACATGGAACTCTGTTACATAAATTAGAGCAAATGGGTTTGGATCCGAAGATGGTGATTTGGATTAAAGGATGGCTGGCGGACAGATATCAAAGAGTGGTTTACGGAGGAGCTGAGTCCAGGAAAAGGCAAGTGACTAGTGGTGTACCTCAGGGCTCAGTTCTTGGTCCTCTATTGTTTAATTTGTACATCAATGATATTGGAAATACCTTGAATGGAAATATCCACTTGTTTGCTGATGATGCAAAATTGGGAAGAGCGATAATCAATTCAAATGATGTGGATATTTTACAGGATGACTTAAATAGGCTGACGCTATGGACTGAGGTAAATGGCTGTCAGTTCAACGTGGCTAAGTGTAAGGTGATGCACTTCGGGAGGATGAAATCGCATGCTGTTTACTATATTAACGGAACTGAACTGCAGGAAGTTGATGAGATAAGAGACTTGGGAGTTATTGTGGACAGAGAACTTAAGTTTAAAGGGCATATTGCTAAGATTGCCAAAACATCACATCAAATTACATGGTTGTTGAGGAACACACTAACAAGCAGGGATAGGGAAGTTATTATTCCACTCTATAAGGCATTAATAAGGCCGCATTTGGACTATTGTGCACAGATCTGGTCGCCAGGATTTCTTGGTGATGCGGAAGTGGTAGAAAGGATTCAGAGGAGGGTTACAAAGATTGTTGCAGGTCTGTGGGATGTTCCCTATGAGGATAGATTGATGATCTGTGGGCTCCAAAAACTAGCTGATAGACGTAGGAGAGGAGATATGATAGAGGTATTTAAATTGTTAAAGGGATTTTACAGGATTGATACTGGTGATATTCTTAAGACCAATGCAGGATGTGAGAGAACGAGGGGTCATCCCTGGAGATTGTGTAAGAGTGTGGTTAACAAGGGTGTTAGGACTAGATTTTTTACTTGGAGGGTTGTGAATGGGTGGAATGCTTTGCCAGAACTGGTTGTGAATGCTTCAACTGTGAATGAATTTAAGGAGAGGTATGACAGGTATTGTGTAAATAATGGTTAGTGTGTCAATGTCGGGTCTCCCGCGATGAGTCTTTTGACTCCATGGAGACACCGTTAAAATAATAATAATAATAATAATAATTATTATTTTAATAAATTCCTCATACGTGGCAAAGGAAAAGGAAACGAAATCTTTTCCTTTTTTCCCGCTTTTGGCGATGTGCTCAGCAAGAAAGGGATCGAATTCACTAATCCCTATTGCCTTTGTGTCAAGTTACCGACAACAATACAGTAGCTTTCCGTGCACGTGTCTCGGTCTGTATAGTTATGCAGAATCTGATTACATGCCAATATGCTTGCAGACTAAACTTGCAATGAGGAAAAGAAAAATATTTCTCTACTTGTGAGTAGTGTGGCATATAAGGAACATGTTATAATTACAAAAATCAGAGCCTGGAAATTTCCGCCGCCCCTCAAAATTTGCCGCTCTAGGCCCGGGCCTATACCTAAATACGCTACTGCCTATATGAGTATCTTTTGTGTCAACATGTTACTCTCTAGCTTAATTTATTTTTGTAATGAAATAGATGATAATAACGACCGGACTTCAGCTTTTATGTTGTAATATATATTTTTTCACCACCATAGGCCAGCCATTACTTTTAACTGTTGACCAAATTAATGTAACTTTTGCATACCATGTAAATTGTAGTGCATCTTGTTTCTTTGTATATACTCCAGATGATGACCTTAATGTGAAGATCAAAACATCAAGTGATTATTTTGGGTTATATTAAACTGAAATTTTACTCTAACAGGGTGGTTGTTTCCATAATTTTTATGATAAATTCTGATCACCATGTAAGGTAGCGGTGGATTTGTTTCAGTACTCATTGTGAGCAAAGTGTAGATTTAGCTGTTTATGTGTATGCACTTAGAAATATATATATATATATATATATAAGAGCCTTTGTAGCTCTCAGTAGATGTGGCGTTTGCACTCTATGGCGCTTGACCGCACGAAGAAAGGATTTGGTGGTTCAAATCTAGTCGCCGACTAGAGGAAATTTTTCTAAGCCTTTCTTCGACCGGTTCCCGAGTTAGTCGATCTCTGGCACTGGCTAGCGGGTTTTTTCTCCCGGAAACTCGGGTATTTCGTCCCGTAAACTCAAGAAAATCGACCGTCGAACCCACACTATTTTCAGACATTAAAAATATTGTGTTAGGGTTAGGGACCACGAGATGGCGGCACTAGCTTGCCGCCTTCTTCACTGCGTACCGATGAATCAGTGATAGCCTTGGGCCAGCTATCTCTCTGATTGGCTACCAGTGGAGATTGAATTGCCCACTCAGTCTCCAAAAGTTAGATAGGGTAAACGGCTCCACCTACTCCCTATACGGGAACATATAGGCGTTAGCTGATTTTTTGATATATATTTAAGTACATTTTTTCCGGTTAACATATAGAAGCTAATACACGCGCCCACGGACAAACGCTCTTTACATCATAACATTGTTTAACCTTCTTGAAGTTGGGGGATTGGACATGAAGGAAAGGAAAAAATAGAATGCATAAGTTATATGCATCTATATGTATCTAAACTTATCTATGTAAACAATGAATGTTAAGGTGAAATTCTACTGTTTACAACTTCTATGCTAAAATCGATTGGATATTGCTTATATATTATGTATTTACTACAGATATTTTGCAACATATAATATACTCTTCTTCTTCTTCTTCTTCTTCCTAACATGGAATTTAGGCTAAATGGTCTGTTTCGGTCTCTTGCCATCTCTTTCTTGGTCTATACTAATAATGATAATAATAATAATTCAATATCAATATCAAAGCTTATTTACATCTATACTATTAAAATATTCTTGTTATATTTTTTATCACTACAAAAATCACTGTGTATATTAGTTTTTGATACTTTTTTTATTTGTTCGGGTAGGGTTTCTGCTATTTCCTTCGAAGATTGTGTTGAGCTTATTTGATTAATATAATATAATAGGTGGCGGTGGATTTGTTTCAGTTCCCATTGTGAGCGAAGTGTAGATTTAGCTGTTTATGTGTATGCACTCAGAAATATATTTATATATTAAAGTGCATTTTTTCCGGTTAACATATAGAAGCTAGTACACGAGCCCACAGACAAATGCTGCATGCGCACTGTTTAACCTTTTGGAAGTTGGGCGATTGGACAACGCATGTTTGTATGCTTCAGATGAACGCGTTATAGTTTTTTTTTTCATCTAATTTTCCATCTCGCTGTAATATCTATAGCGCTGGTATCAGCTCTATGTAGGTCCATGGATCTCTCATCGAACGGCAGTTGGTTGATCATGTCAGGTATCTAGAAGCTTAGGATGGCCTTTCTGTAGAGATTATTATAATTATATGATATGTAGTTTGTTGACTATGGTCAGATAACATATCTGATATGTTGTTCTGGTTACTCTATGCGTTGGACTGAAGTAGTGTTTTAGCACGACTCTAGTGGCATAAGTGTTTTACTTTAAATACTTTGTGGTCTGTCATTGCGGTCCGTATCAATGTGGGCCCTTCTCTTTGTTTTTCTTTTCAGAATATGAGTTTTACCATTTTATTTTGCAATAATATCTGTTAAGTTTGTAGTCTGTGTAGAATGCGTATAATGTAATTTCGTATCTTAAAATGTTTTTATATAATTCCTTATAGATGAGTATTTTTATGTATGTCGGAGCAGTGTCTTTTAATCGATATAGTTTGCTTGCTATTATCCTGAGTTTGTTGTAGAGATAATTTGTATTGTTCCAACTTTGATGAGATAACGTGCTGTTTTAATATGTGTGATTGTTGTGGTTTTAGGATCAGTGCTTTGTGTATAGGAGGATGGATGTCGTATAGTGAGATATTTAGTTTCTATAGGTTGTATCTCGGGTTGTTTGAATGTCATTAGCTTTTTTTTTTCTTTTTCAGGGTTTATATATAATGCCGTTTTCATTTAGCAAGTTGGTGATCGGAATTGATGTCGCGTTGAATATTTTTGTAAGCTGTGTTTGCGTAGTGAATGAAAAATATGTCCGTGTCGTCTGTGCATTGCAAGATAATACTTTTTAGGAGAAGTTGGCTAATGTCGTGTGTATATGTTAAACAGAATGGGATAAAGAACGCTTCCTTGCGGTATTGCACAGATTACCAATAGCCTCTTTGCTGTGCCCCGATCTTATACGTGATGTGTTTTCCATATGTGTGCTCTGAACCATAGGAGTAGACATCCTCCGATTCCGATGTGTTAGTTTTTTTCAACAAGGTTTTGTGTGGTAGTGTGTCAAACGCTTTTGTTAGGTCAATAAAAACGATTGATACTATTCTGCTTTTATCTAACGCAGCGTTTATTAGGTCTGTGAAATCTTCCATGAGTGTTGTTCCTTTTTTTTTTTTTTTTTTTTTTAAACTCTACGTCCTTCTATTTGAAGTAATTAATCAAAGCTTTTAATATTCATTCTATAGTATTGGAAAAAATCGTAGGGTGACTTCTTTAATCGTGATGCTTTTTATAATGTTATTCTTTTAGCACCCTCTGATTGATAATTGGACCCTCTTTTTTTTAACGCTTTTTGGCTTTAAGCGCAACAACAACAAAGCCACAACACGTTTCTATAAAGTCCATTTTGAAACTGACAAAGTTGCGATTAATTAGTTGCAAGTGAGGGTATCATACTATTTGTTGCGATTACGATTTTTCACTCGCGGTGACAAAATCGCAAGTGCGCGCGTATCCTTATATAGATTCTAGCCACTCCGATGCACATATTGGAGGTGTCAGGAATAATAATAATATTACAGTTGGAATAGATAGCAAAAATGCAATACAGTTTTAAGAAAAAAATAAGTTAATAAACGTCGCCTTGCGTATGGTAAAATTTCCGCATTCCTTTTATATAGAACAGGTAACTTGAAAAATTGTCGATCTTTTTAAATCTATTTTATGCCCTATTTATTTTATATAATTAGTCTATTTTACATTTCTTTCTCAATTTCGAATTTCCTTTGTGACGTTTCTGAAAGAGCAAGCAGGAAAGCTGTGCCATCACATCTTGTCCTGCCCACTGACCTATTTCTCGGCATAACACTCATTAATGTATTTGTATCTAAGAGCTTACCAGACACCGTCTCTTGCCTAATGCACACCTCCAAATTCCTAGGTTGCTATTGGCTGAAAATGAAATGTGGCGAGTGATGCAACATGTCTTACGTATCAGCATCACACCACGCTAGTTGAAATCTTAATTTTTCGTTTATTGTTACCGGCTGTTGTAGGAGGTAATTTTCATTCATTAGAGGAACGGGTCAGAGTTCAAAGTATAACAGAGGAGACTACTGAGCGGTGTCTTTGATATTTCACGTAGGAGTAAGTTCTGTAAGAAAAGTAAAATATTCATCTATTACATGAAAACGTAATGTAAATGAATTAGTATTACTTTTAGTTAATGAGATCTATCTCAGTATTTGAAAATTTTAATTCGAATAGCTGCAGTATTTCATAAAGTAAAATAAGTTTTTCTCAGTTGCTGTCTGAAACTAGGGTAATGGAGCAAAAAGATATTTGATTCATAAGGTTGGTGATTACTTAACTTTTCTTGCTTGGAATTTGTTGTGCATTGCAGTCTTGCTTTAAACTTAATCAACAAGATCAACTGCACAATGGTAGCTAGCTTGCATAAGAAATTTTGAGATTTTTGTATTTTTTTTTCTCTGTTATATTTTCTTATATATATTTTTTTTCTTTTTTTTTTCACTGTTATATTTTCTAATATTGTATATATACATATATTTTCCTCTATTATATATATTTTTATATATATATTTTTTCTCTCATATTTTCTTATATGTATTTCTCTATTTTCTTTTTCTTTTATATAATTTCAAAAGTGACTTATTTTTATATAAATTTTACATGCTTTTCGAATTTATATCCCAGACTAATTAAAATATTTTGTTGATTTTATTAGCGCCAGTGTTGAATTAAAGGAGGTATACCTGGATTCTGGTGTACCTCAGAGTGTATACAATGTCAATTGCACATTTCTACCGCATGATTTTTCAAGGAAAAAAAATGAAATAGCTCTCCTCTTGCTTCTACATACACATGCATGCATGCATGCATCTAATGTATAGGTGTATTATTTTTGTAATAAATGGACTAAAGGTTCTAAGTTTTGCCCCTTGCTTACAGTCATAACCAAATGATAACCTGCTAGATTATAATATATGAAAATATACCAGAATGCTTATTAAGCATTATGGAAGACCTAAAAACCAGAATGGGAATGATTAAAACAATTATCAATCAATTGAATTAATTATTCTGATTGCTCTACTTCTTGAATAAATCAAGAAATTTCCCAGCTCCTGGACTGAATTTCATTTCTTTCTTTTTTTTTTTTTTTGTATAGTTATATGTAGTGTATCAAGTTTGTTAATTAGAAAAAGGCTTTCAGTGCAACTTACTTTTTAGATTTTATTCATATTTTCAGTGGGTTGACTGCAGGCTGTTGAACATAGGACTCATGAAAAATATAAGTGCTAGAGTTTTTTTTTTTTTTTTCTTTCAATTTAGAATTTGTGCACACTTGCACATAGATACTTTTCATAACATGCATGCTCCTTATTTAAACATATTTTTGAAGTCTTGAATATTGAATAGATTCGCTTGATTTAAATTCACTTATTTTTGATATATATTAATGCATTTTCCAAATGACAATGTAGAAACTTCCATATACATATCAAGAATTATATATTGAAATACAAATGTTCTATTATCTATCAAAAAATGTTATAGCATTTTGGATAGTTTGAAGTATTTTTAAAATAATAATTTTATAGTTGTTCTGCTTTTTTTTTTTATAGCTTTTTTATTGTTATCACACAGTCAACTTCATGGAGTCTGTAAACTCAAGGAAGGCCTTAAACATTATGTCAAGTTCTATCCAATATTATCATACTTTACCACTCTCAAAAAAAAAAAAAAAAAAAAAAAAAAAAAAAACCTAGTCCTCATACCCTTGCTTAATTTCCAAAGATGGTCCCCATTTCTCCCACTATCAAACCTGCTCTAAAATTTTTCCCCTGTATTAATTCTGTCAAAACTTTCAGTAATTTGTATGTCTTAATCACATCACCCCTTTTTCACCTATCAACCAATTTATGATTAACTTTTATTATTTGCTTGAATCATATTTTTAATCTTGAATCATTAGGAATATGTTTCTCAGTTGTAGAAACAACAACTTTATAATTTTTCTTTAAATATATGGCTCATATATTAAAAATATGAGTTTCACATATACTCAGATGCACACTGAAAATATAGACTATTCCATAAAATAGACTACTTAAGGAATCTTCATACCCAGGATAAGCTGAAAACTAGCAATTTCAGATAACAGTTGCATTCCCATAGCACATTTTTTATTGGAAAGATATGGGTTTGAATCACATCAGGTTCAATTGAAAATGACTCCTCAAAGCTGGGAATTGTTTTCAAATGTTAGTTTTTTTCAACAAGGTTTTGTGTGGTAGTGTGTCAAACGCTTTTGTCAGGTTAATCTTTTTCCTCCTGTAAACTTAGGTTTTTACCTCACAAAAACAGCACATTACATTCATACAGACATGGTTTATAAATATAATTTACATACCTCATATCACCTTACTACACTGTTAAAGCAAAGGTGAGGAAGGTATCTGTATTTGGTTTTGGTGTATGTAGTTGGGAAGATTGTACTTTGAAGAAAACTATGTTTATGACTGGAGCCAAATAATCCTAAATGTAGGATCAGTATTATTATTACTATTATCATTACTACCCCAAGACCTCATGCAGTCAGACTCATCTGGGAGGTCCTTTTATCACACACACACACATCTCATCTTACCGTGTCTTAAACACACTCAAACTCCTTGCAGACACCACACTCTCAGGCAAGAGAGTGTGGTGTCTTCAAGGTATCACCACACAATCCTTCACAACTCTGCACGAAAAAAAAAACCTGCCTCTCACTCCCCTACTCACACCCTCTTTATACAGTTTCCAGGGATGATCTCCCACTATTCTCTGTAGAACTTCTCCACCATTGATCCTATAACACCTTACCAACTTGTAGGTCTCTATCATATCTCCCCTCTTCCTCCTGTCCACCAGACTCTGCAAATTACATCTTCTCAATCTTTCCTCATACTCGACATTCCAGAGGTCAGGAACTACCTTAGTCAGTCGCCTTTGGACCCTTTCCAACATCTCTTCATCCTTCTGAAAACCCGGTGACCAAAGTATTGAAAACTTTTTTTTTTTATTCTATTAGTGTTTATTTACTTATTATTATGAAAATACATTATAAAGGTTGCAGACCTGTAGTGTCATATGGTAGTACAGGTTTCCAAAGTGAAGTGTCATATTTTGATGGTTTGGAGATATTGATTATTATTATTCTATCCACCTCCATGGTAGTCAATAAATTTGGTGGGGGGAGGGTCTAGAGTGAAAAGGTTTTAGTCTGTTAGTCACTTCCACAGGCCAAGAGGTAACCTTTTTAAGGAGCCTGTGGCATGTTCTAATTTGGCAGCTGATGGGATCGTATTCTTTAGGGAAAATTTCCAAAGTTATCAAAATTCTCATGGAAAAACTTCAAGATCTTCTTCAGTTAAATAAATAAATATATAAATATATATATATGTATGTACAAATTAATGCTCATCAAATTAACATTTGTAAATCACTAACATCTTTAGTTAAACATAAGACCAGGGACAAAAAGTATGAAAGATCTTAACCACAATCCAAAGACTTTTCATGGGATATCCTTTCCTCGAATCCCTTAACAGGCAAAACATTCACAATTGACTCTGGCAACTCATTCCATTCACTCACAACTTCCCAAGCAAAAAAAAAACCCCTTAAATATTTCTATTGTATCCTTTCTGTTTTGATTATCAACCAACTTTTGCAACTCACAAACCCTCAGTTTATCCTCACAGGAAGCATTCCACAGGCCACTTTGTATTGTTCACCTGCCTCTGATCATACTGCACTATTTCCTCACCCCCAATCAATCCAGGTGACTAGATCTGAGCACAGTCTTTTAAAGAAATAGCTTCTTTATCTCTACTTGTTAGTGTGTTCTTCAATAGCCAAGTAATCCTGTGAGCTACCTTGGCACCTTAGCAATATACACTCTCTAAACTTCAGCTCTCTTATTTACTGCCACCCCAAAATGCCTAGTTTTATCTGTTTACTTAGTAGAGTTCCATCAATGTGGTACACAACTTGTAATCTGTTTATCCCAAACTGCATAACTTTACACTTTTGTACATTAAACTTATATTTATTATCTTCTGCCTATTTACATCATTCTGCCAGCTGTATATTGCCATTATTAACTATTATCATGCCCAATTTGGCATTATCAGAGAACTGCTGATTATTTCCCTTCAAATAATTTCAATCATTAATTTTAACACTTGTCATGGGTGCACCTCCCAAAACATTTGAATTAGTCAAATGTTTTGGCAAGTGCACCCATGTCTGAGCAGCTTTTTTTTTCAGAAGGCACTCTGCTCAACTCGGGGAAGGAGAGCAGGACTAGAAAAGTGCCAAACATGGTCTGCCTTTAGCTACTGACTGGATAACTGTTCAGTGAGATAATTTATTCAGCACTCTAAGAGAATGCATATTTTGCAGCTCACAGAGTTCAGTCATTTATGGATAATCATATTGCTGACCAACCTGAAAGATAGACTGCTTTTGTTGCCCATGTATTGAAGAGACTTAATATTGATACAGTTTCCCTCTCCAAAGCTTGCTGCTGGAGATCTTTGGGTTGTTTTGAATTATGTCTGAAGCAATTAAAGCTATGAATCTAGTGTATTATGCCTGTTAACACAGATTCACAGTTTTAGTATTAAAAAATTAATTTGCAGCCATCTCTCTAAAGTATCTGGTATAATCAGTGAATGCCTGATGACATGTCTGTAGCTGACCTAGAATCAGTATATTGCAGTTATCAGGGCCTGTGTCCAACTCTAGGTGATGAAAATGACTCAAAAAGATTTTATGAAGGAGACTGATCTCATGTAACATCTCAAGATAGGACAAAGTGATTCTTCTTGGTGAGTTCATTCCAAGAGTTGGGTATGGCAGCAAACTTAGAAAATCAAACTCAGATGGAATTTTCTGTTAATAGAGTTTAGAGTCTTTAGGTGTTAGATGCATTTCATCACCAAGTATAAGACCACCATTCTGCTTATTGGATGTCTCAAGTGGCATGATAATGACTACTAGTCTGTATGTTCAGAAATGCCCTACCAATTCTTTATGTTTAAAAAGGTTCTGCCAGGTGGGAAAGATTATAGATCTAGACATTTGGTAAATATCATGAAAAGTATCTAGGGGTTGTAGCTGATGTTCAGGAGAGCAGATAAGGGATGCCAGTTTTTTATGACTAAAGGTTCACTAGATTGTATATTTATTAATGCTTTTTGCCACCTTTTCAGAAATTCTACAGATGTATGAGATGGTTATGGATTTTACCATACTACAGGCAACTTACATATACATGGTTGTTGTGTCCACATATGTGGGTAGGTTGCCTGTAGATGGTTGAAGAGTAAAGATTAATCAGGTTGATGTGTAATTAAGGTGTTAGGGTGAGCATACGGTTACTGTTTTTTTTTTTTTTCTGAAGTGAATTGGACCCTAGGATATTGTCTGTTCAGTGTTAGAACTGTATTCAGGCCATTGTTGTGTCGGAAAAAGTGCCAACTCACTTTTAATGAGTTATCCCATTTCCGACCCAACATAAGGTAACGTTAAAAGCCATGGATATGGACATGCTTATGCCTACCAGAAGAAAATGTGCATCTTGGTAACTCAGAACTGTGTCTAAACATTTTTTGTAGATATTAAGTGAATTTTGACTAACGCATAATTTAAATAGATAATGTTTGTGGATTATTTAACAGAGAAATGATTTGTATAAATGCTGAAAATGTATATAAGATAATACATGTATTGAGCCATGTCAAAAACAGTTCGGAGCTGTGGTGACCAATCGGTCGCTGCTATGTGCGTGACATAGCCACCAAGAGAGGGTGCTTACATGAGGTATATAAGTTTCGGCACCGAATTCAATCATCCTCTCTATTTTCTGTTCCTGGTTCCCGATTCCAAGTGCTGGATAGCTGTGAAGCTTGCCACCATGCCCGGCAAGATTCTCCCATTGCTATACGGTGCCGCGTCGAGTGTAGCCACGTTGAAGGAATGCTGCCAGAAAGAGCCGTTGGTTAGCCATGCTGATGTATAAAACAGCGAAGAGGTGAATCTCTTTTGAATAGAATAGAAGTATGTCGCGGATGCCATAAGAAATATACAGTAAGGAAACCCAGAAATCTAGTTAAGGAAATTCCAGTAACCCAGAAAAGTAAGAACGGTAAGATGCAAGCTTTTGTATTTAAATTGAATAATAACCAAAGAGGGTATAAGAAACAGAATGTTAAGGAGCTCCATATAGTCAACTTCTACTTTGTATCTAAAGAACTGTAATCTTTTGGACATTCTGTCTACGTCTAAAGAGCAAGTGACACCCTAAGCTTGAGCTGAGCTGGGAACCAAGGCTTCGGACTGTTTATGTTAGAAGAAACATTGTTATCATTGTATAAAATTAGAATTTAAACATTAACTGAATTTTGGGGGAGGATAAAGCCTGAACATAAGAGAATATTGTCTCATGTGAATTTTGCAAGACGGAGTATGTCTAATATGCTTCACACTAGAGTTGTAGAATGTGTATGTGTTATCCCCATATATGGGAACTGAGCAACTCAGTAGAAATTAACCGAGCCTGAATATAGTTATACAAAGAAAAGTGTGAGATTGATAGTATAGGATTTTAGAGTAAATAATTTTGGATATCTAAATTTAAGAAGGAGGAAGTTCAGGTTCTTTAGAATTGAAATTCCTGACTGAATTGTATATATGCGTTTGTCTAAAATAAATGTAGTTCTTTAATTTAAACCTCATGAGCCTGTCATTGTTCTGAGTCTGTCATATTTCGGACCATGCATAATTAGTAGGGGAATCCATTAGCAATTAAGAAAGGGGGACCACGAAACAAACCACTTGATCCCTATATTACTTTTCAGTAGCTTAAAATTGTGTCTCGGACTTCAGTTGCTGGCTGGCACAGTCGACTTAAAGAATATAAATTTGTTGGCAACGGAAGAGCTGAAAATAAATAAGATAAGTGAATAATATAAAATAATAAATAAAGGGGAAGTACCCGACATAACACCATGAAGCAGTTGTTTTCAAGAAGCTGTGAATGATTATAAACTAAGTGTCGATGGAATCAGAGTCCAATAAACAATAGACAGACCACCTTGCTGAAGTCATAGATTAATTACCACCATATTATTCCAGATCCTCTGGAATAATATGGTGAGGAATAATCTCTGATGAGAAAGTAATGATATTATCTATACAGGTTGACTTGATGATGTGGGCTTCCTAAGATTAAATGTGATATAGCTGAAGAGCATTTCAAAGAAAACTTCCTTCCAGAAATATCTTTAATGAGCAGAGAAAATAATAAGAGTGATGTATTCAAGGAATGAGAAATGATTTTAACTGCCCAAGTGTCCATTATAATTGCAATATTATCGAATTCCATTGCAATAACATAGATGTGAATCCTAAGCTATTTTGATTTCTTTCATCCATCATGGCCAGATGAGTGTTTAAAGGGGGACAAGATGAAATAATTTTGCTTGTAATGGTTTATTGCTTAAAAATAACAGATCTTTTTCAGTTATGCTTTTTCCCACTGCAAAATGCAATAGGTTCTTATATTCTGATGTTAGGCATTATTTTAGTTGATGCTGCAAAAACTTTGCCTCAAAACAGAGGGAACTGTATTTATTTGTGTCTTTTCTGATTAATCCTATATATTTAAATTCTTGTTAGTGTGAAAATAACATACACTGATGTTGTTAATTGAAGTAATAATAAATATTGAACACATAATATTTGTATTAATTTCATTAATTAGTTTCAGGAGGTATATTTTATTTTCACTAATGCATTTCTTCAAAATAATTTTAAATATATTATTAAGTTACTTTTAATCTTAAAGATATACTCCAGATAAGTCCAGTCATTAAAAGGAAGTTTTTTTTTAAAATTATACATTAATAGGATGCTTCAGAAAATGACAACAACCACATTAGCTTCTACCTTCTGCAATCTGTTTGAAGAATTATATACATTTGAAAAGTCTTGCTATAAAGTATTGCAGTCAAGGAAACTGTCATTGAGTACTCATTGTTGGAGGCATGCTGGACCAGATGGTGTAGTAGAACATCCTCGAATTCTTATAACAGGTAAATTTCAGCTGATCAGTCTTTTTTAATTTTCTCATTTATATAAAGAGAGAGAGTGAAAAAAAGCATGAAAATCTTAGGATTACAAAAATAAGATACATTTTGCACTTAAGTAGACCTTTCCACTTGAAGGACAGTCTTCTAATTGTGCCAGTGTACTTTTATGCAACTGCAATAATGCTGATGTTTAGCATCATAAATATATTACACGACGCAAGACATTTCATAAGGGTACATATAATTGGCTGTCCAACATGGTTGAAAATGCAGTAGAAAAACACACTGTAAAACCGAGGCTTTATTATATTGTTCAGTGTAAACCATCCATGTTTATGCCATCTAGCAGTTTCATGAAATAAATACAACACTGAGGAATGAAATTAAATCCTGTTTTAATATTAAGATATTTTCTCTCTCAAATAGACATCATTAAGGATACTACAGTACAAGACTTTAATGTGTATCCAAGTAACACAAAGTAGAAATGATCAGATTTATAATTATTCAGCCAACTGAATAATTGTGCCACAATAGAAATTATGTTTATTTTATTTTTGAAATGTTTAATAAGACAATATTATGAGCGATTTGAATAGTAGAACTGGTAATTAGTTTACAGAATTAACAACGCATATAAAGTATATTAATTAAAGGTAACTTTAATGAATAACTTCTATATTTCGGCAACGTCACATTGCCATCTTTAGGAACATAAAGATATGGTATGTGCACGCAGGCACTAACACAAAGCAAATGAGGAAGAAAGCAAGAAACTAATATTGTTCCTAAAGTCCTAATGCATGGTCTGCCAGCCCAGTACAGCCGTTCTGGGCTGGCAGACCATGCCTTAGATACCCATCATAAAATTCGTTGGAAGAAAATAAAAATAATTCATCGCAGCAAGTTTAAATACGAAAGATTATTCAAAGAATCTTCAGCAGCTCTAAAAAACCATCCTAACCTCAACAAATTTGGGTGCATGAAATTACCCCAAATTTGGGAGACTTACATTATGAGAACTTCAGCCCAACTGCCAAGACTACCAAATTAGCCAGCAAGAGGGCACCATTAGGACTTTAGGAATAATATTAGTTTCTTGCTTTCTTCCTCATTTGCTTTGTGTTAGTGCCTGCGTGCACATACCATATCTTTATGTTCCTGAAAATGGCAATGTGACGTTGCCGAAATATAGAAGTTATTCATTAAAGTTACCTTTAATTAATATACTTTATATGCGTTGTTAATTCCGTAAACTAATCACCAGTTATGTCTGACCAACGTATAAGCCTTGCTACTTGAATAGTAGATTGGATGCACCGAATTAGAATCCTCAATACATGTAGGTGTGTGTTAAGTTAAAAACTACTGGGCTGAAAATGATAAGTCAAATTATTAATAATATGATCTATTTAACAAAATTGAGTATAACAGTTTTCCCAAACTTTTGGGATGATAAGGCATTCATTATGATGAAGATTTGGTGGATGAAATAGGGCAATAGACATTCATATCTGTATTGGTCTGTGCAATAGTTTAGTGTTTTTCTGTTGGATATCCTGTGGTTTGTGTTTTCAGTTCCATGCATTGCCAGACACCAGATTTGTGAGTTTAATGAGCGAGGCTTGGTGTTAATGTTCAGAAATACATTTTTTGACTGATCTTCCTGTTTGCCTGTAGTATGACAGATTGCATGAACATGATACGTGGCATACATGTGTAAGGCATTAGAGAATAATAGAGATCTGCAAGTTGTCCATCTGTATCAATCAGACTGCAGACAAGACAATACAAAAGAACAAACAGGTAGATTATTACGTCTGTACACGAATGCTGGGAGTATCAGAAACAAAGGGATAGAGTTTGTTGCCTTAGTCAATAAGTTGCAACCTCAGATTGTAGGTATAAGTGGACCTGGGTATCAGAATCAGATCTACTAACTGTTGTCAAGGGTACAGTATTTTTAGGAAGGATAGGAGAAGAGGGGGCATGTTGCTAATGATATTGGATGACTTGAATCCAGTTAGAGTTTGAGACCTATGCTGTAGTACTACTATTAACAATATTTCATGTAGCAGTGAGTTTGAAGCCATCTAGTGTGAGGTGGAACCTAACAAGACTAATTACATAGTGGGGTGTTGTTGCTTCATCACTAGCAACCGATCCTGGTGGATCGGTTGCTAGTGATGAAGAAATAAATCACCAAATACAAAAGATGAGCAGAAAAAGAGTAATCATAATGGGAGACTTTGATTATCGAAATATTGATAGGATAGCAGTAGAATCTCATGAGAAGAATGAAAATGCATTTATTGAGCTGTTGCAGGACAACTTTCTCAAGCAGCATGTGACAGAAGGAACTCGAGGAAAAAGAGTGTTAGATTTGATTATAGTGTCAAAGGGCATTTCAGTTAAAGATGTAACTATTCCGCCTCCGTTTGATGACAGTGATCATGCAGTATTCACTTGGCAAGTGGCTAAGTTTGTGAATGTTCAATTCAGAAAAGGTAACATGCTGAACTACAAAGCAGGATATTATGACGAACTGAGGAGTATACTGAGTTCAGCTGCTGGATGGGAAGAATATCGAGAGTGCATGGGAAGCATTTAAACAACACTTGAATGATGCAATATCAGAATGTGTCTCAAGAGTTCAAAGAATAAATAGAGTATGAGTCAAATGGATGTGTAATCTTATTAAGCAAGAAATTCGTAAGAAAAGGACGATGTGTGACGTCTGTTATGAACGTTATAAGCATCAGGCTAGAATAGTCACAACTGTTGTACAGAAAGCAAAAGTCTGAGTATGAAAAGAAACCGGCTCTGCGTGCTAAAGACAATCCACAAGAATTCTATCAATATCCTGCAAGTAAAAGAAAGAATGAATATGAAAGAATAACTTCTAAATCCTGATGGTGTGAGAGTTACAGATGCAGAAGAGGTTGATCGGTTAATGAGTGCCCATTTTGTAAAAAGCTATCAACCTGGTGTGTGTAGCATTGAGCTCACTGTTACCTCTTCACTAGATGAAGAAATGCAGGTGTATGAGGAAGAGGTATTAGAGCTGTTGCATAAATTACTGGAACAAATCCTAAAACCCATCCCAACTCATCACCAGAGTTCAAGATCAGTACTATCAACATAAGACGCCTGAATGGCAAAAGAAATGGAGCTAGCTGAGGAATTGGATAAGTACTAGATCGACATAATAGGACTGACTGAAACAAAAAAGACAAAAACTGGTGAGATCTTGAATTTGTATTTGAGCAATAAATACAAAATGTTATATTCAAGCAATGACAATAAAGGAAGAGAAGTAGTAGCCATAGTATTCAACACTAAATACAAGGCTAATGTTCTTGAATGGCAGGCAGTCTCAAGTAGAGTGATGTGGGCAAATATCAGAATGGTGAACTAGATAATGAGAACTATTTGTGCCTATGGTCCCACAGAAGGTTCTACTAAGGTAGAAGTGGAGGAATTTTTTGAAGCTTTAGAGAAAGCTACTGACAATGAAAAAGGAAAAGTTGGTCCTTGTTGGGGATCTAAATAACAGGGTAGGAAATTCATGTCAGACATACAAAAATATTTTTGGAAAATTTGAAGAAAAGAGCAAAGCTAATAATAATGACAAATACCTATTGGATTTTGGAAGTTTATTTTGCACTTGATTAGACTATAATGAATTTAGTTTAATCCTTTATCCAAATGTAAGCAAACAAAGTTTGCACCTGAAAATATCTTCAGGTCTAAGACAAGGTGGTGCATCCCTGCGACCTCTCTATTGCTTCTGCCTTAGTATCATCACTCTGGGTCTGCCACCCACTGACAAGACCTCAATAAAGGTTAAAACTGGTCTGGGTAGTGGCCTTTCCCTTAATGCATAGCGGTATACATGTCGGCAAGGAAATGTGCTTTGCATTATGAGAGATACTGAGACGAGGAGTGATGAGAGCTTGGTTCACCTTTGCTACGAGTTGCCCAAGGATGCATGCACCATCTTATCTCAGTCCTGAAGATATTTTCAGGCGCAAACTTTGTTTGTTTACACTTGGATAAAAGATTAAACTAAATTCACTATTGGATTTCTGCTCAAGACATGGACTGGTTATAACTAACACAATTTTCCAACATAAAAATGTGCACAATTCACATGCAGAGAAGCAGTAAGTAATAAGAAAAGTCTCATTGACTATTACTACTATAATAAGCCAAAAGGCTATTTTACTGGCAACATAAGTTAAGTTTAAAGGGAGATGGTAAATCCCGCTTTATTTTATAGCCGGGTACGAAACTCGGATTGAAATCCATCAAATCCATAGTTTCATGCCGAAAAAACTATCGGCAAGCCCAAGTGTAAGTGATCACTTGGGTAGTACAACACCAGGGCAACTCCATGCAAAGGTGGAGCAAGTTCCATCACTAACCTTAATATTCAATAACATATACAGGGTGTTCGGGATAAATTTGACATATTTATAATTAATTATATTTTTCCGTAAGTTACATGTATTAACACACACTTCTCTTCATTTAAAAGTTTGGACCCTTCTTCATTCATATACAAGATGTCAGAAAGGATGGATAGCTGGAACCCACCTGAATCATGGAAGAGAATAACTTGTATCATGATGATTCGTGCCCGCCATCAAAATAAGGATATTACGACTGCTGCCCAATGCTCCCTGAATACAGTAAAAACAATCAGGCATGAACTAGAGACTTGCAATGGTGACTACGAGGATGTAGCAAGAAGAAAGATCCCTAGCAGACGATCTGATTGCGTTCGTACAGCAGAATTCCTCGCAAATCTGCAGGAACAGGTGTTGAAGAACCCTGGCATTGGAATTCGGGCTTTGTTCGTGGAGTTGCTAACTGTAGTCAAGCCCTGGATAACAAGGGTAGCCAATGGTAGGCCGTATGTATGGCAGCAGGATTCGGCCCCTTGCCACACCTCTGGGAAAAGTCAAAAATGGTTGTCTGAAAATTTCTACGACTTCACCAGTCCAAATGTTTGGCCTCCAAACTCCCCAGACCTTAACCCCATGGATTATTTTGTATGGGGCGCAGTTGAAAAAGACACCAATCGCACTTCCAGTAATACAAAAGCCCAGTTAATGGATAAAATTAAAACAGTTTTTGCGGCCCTTCCCAGGGAGACTGTAGCATCAGCTTGTTCGAGGTTCCGAAGCAGAATTGAAGCTGTGATCGATGCTAATGGTGGTTATTTTGAGTAAATCTTGTTGATAGTATTGTAATTAACTCTGCCTGTAATGTTTTTTTGTCAATTCATTAAATTTAATAGATACAAAGAAGATTTTCTTTTTCCTTACGAAACTGTCAAATTTATCCCGAACACCCTGTATATATATGTTATTGTTATTGTTGATAGTGATGTTTTCTCCCTGGTGCAGGACACCAGAGTGTACAGAGGGTTTGAAATTGGAACTGATTACCATTTAGTCTTGAGTAGGATAAAATTGAATTTCATATTGAAAAGAAGAACATGTAAGAAAGTTTTAAAGTGAATAAAAGTTGAGCAGCTCTCAGATGCGAGCTTTAGACTAAAATACACAAACATTATTCAAGAAAAAATGAAAGAATTTGAGAAGGAACTAAACCTTGGAGATTCAGTGGCAAGCCCTGAAGAAAACACTGATTGATTCAGCCAGAGAGGCATGTGGTGAGGTTGTCTGCAAGGATAGAAAATTAGAACTCCATGGTGGAAACACAGGAAGTTAGAGGCAGCGAAGGAAAAAAAGAAAGCATATCAAAAGTTCCTGTCAAATAAATCAGCTTGTGCTCTTAGAGAATACAGAGACAAATGTAAGAAAGCTAAACACTGTGTGAAACTTGCTAAACAGAAGTCATGGGAAGACTTTGGTAAGAACATAGGAAATATATTCTGGAAGTTGTTGAAGAAGCTCAGAAATGAGGAAAGAGTGCTGAAAAAGGAATTAGAGATCACAAAGGTGACATGAAAACAGGAGAAAAAGATATCCCCGAAGTATGGAATAATTACTTTGAAAAATTGCTAAATGAAACAAGCAGTAATGATGGAACAGTGGTAAAAAAACACTGACTAGGCATGCAGTGAGAAATACATATGTATATTTGAAGTAGAAAAAAACCATCAAAAGCTTGAAATGTGGAAAGGCAGCAGGAGTAGGATGATATTCGACCACAAATGCCCATGAATGGAGGTATAAAAGTCTTGCAATGACTGCATAGCTCAGAGGGATGAATTCCAGATGATTGGAGTAGAGCTCTAATAGTACCCATATATAAAAAGGGAAGTAAAACGGAATTTGAGAATTCAGAGGTATTTCTCTACTGAGTGTTCCTGGTAAGATATATGCCAGTATACCTGAGAAACAGTTGAAAAAGATTGAAGAATAAGCTGGATTCAGGCAAAACAGAGGCTGTCTGGATCAGATCTTCACTTTACGATAAATAGTCAAGAAAGCATTGGAATATAACAAAGATCTGTATTTAAGTTTTGCAGATATGGAAAAGCCATATGACAAGGTTCCAAGAGAGAAGCTATTCAACACTTTATTATATGGTGTCGATTGGGCATTATATCAAGCAATACTTAATCTTTATTTGAGTTGTAAGTCAGCAGTTAGAATTGAAGAAAAGAACAGGAAGATGGTTTAATGTTAAATCTGATGTCAGACAAGGATGGACATTACCCCCTCTGTTATTCATTCTCTATATGGATCACATTATGAAGGAAAGTGGCATTTACCTGATATCAAAATTGGAGATGTTAATCTCAGCTCTTTGCTTTATGTGGATGTTGTTATGCCGCTAAATAAATATGCTACAAGTCTGCAAGATTCCCTGACTAAATTGAATAATTGTTGTAATAGATATGGTATGAAGACCAGCAATAACAAGACAAATACAATGAAAATATGCAGAATCATTGAAAATATCAACTGCATTATGAATGCAGAACTTATAGAAAATAAGTAAAACATTTCAGCTACTTAGGCATGATTTTTAGTAAAGATGGCATAGTAAATATGGAAACAGACAACAGAATCAACAAAGCTGGTATGGTAGGAAGTCAACTGAATAAATTTATGCGGAATAAGAGAGAAATTAGCCAAAACACTAAATTAACCGTATACAATACAGTGTTCAAATTACTTTTAACTTATGGATCTGAGAGCTCTGTCAGAAGTAAAACACTTGACCAAAGACTAGAGACTGCAGCCTGAGAAAAATGGGGATATGAACAGATGGCATATTAAAAATGAGGATATTAGGAAAGAACTTGACATTGTTAGCATTCAGGAATGCATTAGCAGAGCTAATCTCAGGTGGTATGGTCACTTAAACAGAATGGGAGAGGAAAGATTAGCAAATCAAGTGTTCTCTGCCAGGTTGGCAGGAAAAAGACCTTGAGGAAGACCAAGATATAGGTGGATTGATACAGTAAAGAAGTGCCTTAGAAGATATAAATATAAGATCTGATAATGTTGGAGTCTTGGCAGGTAACAGACTGATTTGGAGGAAAATTGTAGATAGGCAGTTAGCAATGATGTAAATTTTTCACGTAGTACTATCATATCCTGTACACCCCTTGAGGGTATAAATCAGGAATTTGATGATGATGATGATTAATAGGGACTGATGGAATATCAACACATGTGCTAAAAGAGGTTTCAGCTGAACTGGCCATTCCTTTAACCAGGCTATTTAATATGATTTCAGAACAGGGAAGATTCTGCAGGAATGTATGGTAATTCACAAGGGTAGTGCAAAGACCAATGTATCAAACTATTGACCGATTAGTATCTCAGGAGTGGTGGTGAAAATTTTGGAAAAATTGGTTAGGGCTCGCATTCAGAAATGGGTTGACAGTGGATCTCTACTTTGCAATTAACAACATGGGTTTACTAAGGGAAGGTCATGTTTTAGTAACTTGCTCACATTCTATAACAATGTAACCATTGAACTAGACAAGGGGAGTGGATATACTATGCTCCTTTTGGATTTTGCTAAGGCTTTTGACAGAATACAGCATGGCAGACTTCTGCATTCATTGGAGAAAATGGGTGTGGGTTATAGAATATTAGCAAGGATAAGACGATGGCTGACTAATAGATATCAAAAAGTGGTATATGGGGAATGTGAGTCTACAAGCTTTAAGGTAACTGGTGGTGTACCACAAGGATCAATGCTTGGTCCACTGTTTTTCAATCTGCAGATTAATGATATTGGGAAGGATTTGACAAGCGACATACAGCTATTTGATGATGATGCAAAGATAATTAGGGTAATCATGGATGCAGCTGGTATGCAGTACTTGCAGAATGATTTGAATAGGCTGGAATTGTGGGCATGGGAATATGGATGTCAGTTCAATGTAAAGTCATTCACTTCAGCGTGATTAGATATCCAGTTTCATATGATATTGGTGGGAGTAGGCTAGAAGAAAGTGACGAGGCCAGGGATCTTGGGGGTGTTAATAGATAGGAAGTTGAAGTTCAGGTTGATGGTCATGTGGTAAAAGATTGCAAATACAACTCAAAAGATAATTGCAATGCTGAAACAAATGTTCACATGTAAAGATAAGGATGTTATTTTGCACTTTACGAGGCCTTTATAAGACTTCACTTGGACTATTGTCTGTTGGTCTGGTTCCCGTTGTGATTCTGATATATTTGAGAGAGTGCAAAGGAGAGTGTTAAAAGTGATATCAGGATTGTGGAATACCGAGTGTGAAGACAGATTGAGAATTTGTAGACTGTAGACACTAGCAAACAGGAGAAAGAGGGAGATATGATTGAGACTTACAAACTTCTGAAAGGGTCATACAGGATTCAATTGATGAAATTTTTCAATTTATGAAGGGTAAGAAAAGGATGAGAGGGCATCCTTGGAATCTGAGAATGAATGCCGCTAAGAAGAGGGTGAGGACTAGATTTTCTCTCATAGGGGGGTTGTGAGATTGGAATGGATTGCCGTTGGATGTTGTGAGTGCAAGCAGTGTTGAATGAATTCAAGAATAAATATGATAGATAGCTGATGTGTGTAGTATGTGGCCTCCCTCAATGAATCTCTGACTCCCTGGATGTCTCTCTTAATAATAATAATAATAATCCTTTCTTTTAGTGTTACATGGTGATCAGAATTCATTTTTGAAATTATGGATTCTACAACTGTGTTAAAATAACTCTTTTTTATTATCCCGACGTTTCGATCTTCATATCAAGATCATCATCTGGAGCATACGTAAATATGCAAGACAAGCTGTGTTACATTTCAAACTGAAAGCTAGAGAAACAATGATTTGATCACATGCTACTCACTGGCATGACCTCTAGTGGGGAAAAAAAATTACATCAAGCTAGATTTAATTTATGATTACATAAATAAACATTCTTGCTTACAGATAGTTTTCCTTCCAGTAACAGTGATCTATTTCTATTATTACAATTGCTATTTTTGATTTAAAAAATTATTTATAAATTACAACATGAATAAACATTCTTTCTTACAGATATTTTCTTTAACACTGATGTCCTATTTTTTAATATTAAAGTTGATATTTTAGATTTAGGATCCCTGATTTTTTACAGTCCTATTTATAGTTATTCTTAGAGAGGAAGGATTCGTGGGACGAATATATGCCTTCCATATGTATGGGATTTTTAGACCATCATTATTGTTTAGATTGGGGTGGTTGATAATGATCTCACAGGCTTCCTTAAATTTGTGTTCATACCATGTTTTGGTGTAATGTAGACAACTAGTGCTTTACAATGTCAATTCTATGTAAGGTGTTCAGGGCATGATCAGAAAGGCCGGCTTCACCATAATTATTATATTTGATGTGTCGTTTATGTTCTTTTTTGTCTAATCAGAATTGTGCGTCCTGTTTCTCCTATGTATGGTATGTTGCAGGTGCAGTAAATACAGTATACTCCAGGGTGGGCCAGCGGAGGGAGTGGGTCTTTGGATGAGTTGAGTAAGCTTTTTAATTTTGCAGGAGGTTTAAAGGTGGCTTTGAGGTTGTATTTTTGTAGTAGTCTGTTTATTTTGTCTGATGTCCCTTTTAATTTAGGGAATGGTTATAGTTTTATTGTAGTCTGGTTTGTCTTTGTTTTTTATTGAGGTCTTGTGGAGAATTTTGTTAATAGTGTTTTGGTTGTATCCATTTTTTTTTGAAAAGTCTTGCTGATTATTTTAAATTTGTCTTTCAGTGCCTGTTCACTGGAGCAGATTTCTTCAGAGCCCTGTTTTTTAGGGTATTCATGACACCTAGTTTTTGTGTTGGGTGGTGGTAGGAGTTTATGTGTATATATTGGCCAGTATGTGTTGGTTTCCGGTGAACAGTGAAGGAAAGATTGCCCGAGGAGAGACGTGTGACAAGTGTATCTAGCAACTGCAGTGTGTTATGTTTTTCAATCTCAATTGTGAACTGTATACGTTTGTGTTGCTTGTTTAGGTGGCTAAGGAATGTGTCTAATGTCTGGCGGCCATGAGAGCAATTGCGAAAACATCGTCAACGTATCTATTTTTTTTTTTTTTATGTTGGACCCATATACAGGAGGTTGGCTGGTCAACCTATAGTATGTTAGTACTATATATGGGTGGTGGGTTGTGAAAGGAGAAACTTGTTTACATTAGAATTTGAACGCCTGTATATGTATTTCTTGGGAAATATGTCTGGGGGAAGACTGTTCCACAATACTGCAGTAGCAGAGATGAACGAGGAGGAAAAGAAACTTGTTCTGTTGGTTTTGAGGTGTACTGTGAAAGGATGTTGGGCAGCAGCTGTACGTGTTCTGATGGTAATAATAGATTTAGTTTAATCCTTTATCCCAGTGAGAGCAAACAAAGTTTGCGCCTGAAAATATCTTCAGGACTAAATATAGTGTTGTACTATCTTATCCAGTAAGTAGTGCAACACCAAGGCAACTCGTGGCAAAGGTGGAGCAAGCTACCAGGCACTTCTAACCCAGTATCTCCCATAATGCAAAACACATTTCCTATGTGGATATGTATACTGTTATGCATTAAAGGGATTGGCCATCTACCCAGACTAGTTTCGACCTTTATTGAGGTCTCTTCAGTGGGAGCCAGGCCCAGAGCTGGAGATACCAGGCAGAAGCAGTAGCAAGTCATCTGTGCCTATGGGAGTTGCCAAAAGGTTTATCACCTTTTTTAAAAATTACTCTGGATTTAGAGAAAGATTTTCAACGTGTTCTGATGGGCTTAGTACAGGGTGAGGGAATTATTGATGCTGTTTCAGATGAACATTTCCCATGGAAATATTTATAGAATATACAGATAGCAGAGACCAGGCGTCTATGTGAAAGTGGGGGAGGGGGGGGGGGAGTGAGTTGGTGAGGAATGGGTCATTTATTAGTCTAATTACTCTCCTCTGTATTGAGTCAAGCATTTTGAGGGAACTTTTTTGGAACCCCACTCCATATGTGAGAGCAGTATTCGAGAGTTGATAGGATTTGTGACTTGTATAGTGTTAACAGCTCTTTTGAGGTGAAGTAGAATCTTGAGCGAAAGAGGAAGCCTAGTTTTTTGGAAGCTGATGATGCAATGGTTGTGATGTGTTTGTGCCAGGAGAGGCTTGATGTCAAGTTAATTCTGAGGAGAGAAATTTCATCTTGTCTGAGAATTTGAGTGTTATCGAAAACAATGCTGGGGGAAAATGGTTCTTTTTTTGTGAGAAATTAGACAGAACTGGGTTTTACTAGCATTGAAGTTGATGAGGTTATCTGAGTCCCATTGGCAGATGGCTTGGAAGTCAGAATTAAGGGCAGTGGTGGTTGATGTTCTGTGGGTTGAGGTGAGTTGTGTAGAGTACGGTTTGTCAAATGAAAGGGAGGAATGTAATGTGCTGTCGTCTGCAGAACTGTGTATTGGGTTACAGGTCAACTGAAGTAGGTCATTGATATACAGAAGGAAAAGGGTTGGTGCAAGAACTGAACCTTGTGGGCCCCCAGCATTTGTTGGATGGTGAGAGAATAGGGAGTCGTCTACCATCACACATAGTTTGAGTCCAGACAGGAAGCTGGCAATCCATCTGCAGAAGTCCTGAGGCAGTCCAAATGACGAGAGCTTGCTTAGTAAGCCTTTGTGCCAGACTCGGTCAAAGGCTTTGGAGATATCGAGTGCAACTACTTGGGATTCACCGAATTTCTCCATGGCGTTTGTCCAGTGATGGGTGATGTATGAGAGTAGATCTCCTGTTGAATGGCTTTGATGGAATCCGTACTGGTGGTCGCTTAATAGCTTGGTACCTTCAAGGTAGATGAGGAGTTGAGAGCTGATGATTTTCTCCATTACTTTAGATAGGACTGAAGTGAGTGAGATAGGGTGGTAGTTAGATGGTAGTGATTTGTCACTCTTTTTTGGAATGGGTTGAATATAGGCCAGTTTCCAGGTTTTGGGATATATACCAGTGCAGTAAGAGAGTGTATACAGGTAACATAGGATAGGAGTCAGTTCCAATGCACAGACCTTCAGGATAATCAGGGGAGTGCCGTCAGGGCTAGGAGACTTTTTTGTGTCTAATTTAGACAACAAGTTTGTGATGTCTTTTTGGCAAAAGGATACAGGGGGCATTGTATGTTGGGCAGTTGGAATGACTGGAGGGCTTTTGTCATTGTCAGTTATGTGTGCATTGGAGGCAAAGTGTGATGCCAGGAGATTAGCTTTTTCTATGGGTGTTGTTGCTATTGAGCCATCTGGGTATGATAGAGATGGGAATAATGTAGGGCAAAAGTTGCATTGCCTTGGCAAGAGACCAAAAGGCACAGCTGCCGTTTGGACAGGCTGCAAGCTTCCTGCTTTTGGCCTGTTCAAATTCTGTTTTGGAAGTATTGATAATTTTCTTGCATTTATTTCGGGCTTCAGTATAGACAGTGAATGAGGATGGGGTTCTTGATTTGAGCCAATTGTGGTATCCCTGATTTTTCGTTTGTACAGCCTTGACACATTTTTTGGAGAACCAGGGTTAGTTAGGCGACAACAGGTCTGCGTAGCGTGGGGAATATATGTTTTCATGCCAGTGAGGATCACTTTGGTGATGCGTTCAGTGCATATGTTTTAACTAGAAGGCCAGAAACAATAGTCTAACCATGGGAATGAAGCATAATAGTCTCTGAGACTGTCCCATTTGGCACTGTTATAATGCCAAACTACTCTTGTGTGGGGGTGATTGTGTAAGCATTGTTGCATGAGGGAGGAGATGAGCAGAAAGTTATGGTCGGAATTGCATGGGGGGGGGCTCACTACATTCACTGCATATTTGGAGGAGTCATTAGTAAGGAAGAGATGTAGGGTATTTGGGAAGTGGTTTGGGTTATCTGGTATTCTGGTCGGTTTTTGAACAATTTGTGTGAGGTCATTAGTGACTGCAAATGTTTCAGCATCTCTGCCTGCAGGATCTGTATAACTGGAAGAGGAAAGCCAATTGGTATTATGGACGTTGAAGTCACCCAGGAGGATGATTCGCTGTTGGGAGAGTGGGACTGCAGAAAATCAACTTTTAAGGAGAGGAAATGGAAGAGTTCAGAGTGATTGGTGGTATTAGGAGAGCGATAGAGACAGCAGATGAATTTGACTGAGTGGGAAGGGATATTTTCAGCCAAAGAAGGCCGAAGTCAGGTGATTCTAAGTTGGTTGCTCTCTGGCAGGGTATGTCAGAGCGGATATATGCACAGGTGCCACCCTTGGGTCGAAATGAGTTAAATAGTGTATAGTTAGGAAGGTTGAGATGAATAGTGCTGGGGAAGGAGAGATTTGAGTTTCTGTTAAAAAGAGTAGGTGGGGTTTGGTGGACTGCAGATGCTAATGGATGCTATTAAGGTTGGAGTTGAGGCCACGGATGTTGGTGAAGTGGATATGCAAGGTTCTGTATGGCATGGATTTGACCCCAAGGGTCTTGCACATTTCCTGTGCAATGCCTGCATACTCATGTCCTTCGTGGCTGCTAGTGGCGTTGGTTTTTGCACTAGTTTGGATTGTTTGTAGTCTATTACCTAACTGTTGTCTCCATTTTGGCGTTTCTCTTCTAGTTGTCTTTGGAGTTGGCATCTTTGTTCTCTCTGGGCAAAGGTTGAATCAGGTCGAGCACATATGCGCAACTGGTGGCAAGTGTCCTTTAGCTTGTTGTTTATCGCTGTTATAAATTTGGTTGTGTTTATTGGTGAGTTGCAGGTCACTTTCACAAGACATGGAAAGTTCGTTCCATCCTTTCTTTTGTTAATGGTCCAATACGATGGCATTTGACGATATTTCTGGGATCAAAATTGCATTCTCCTGCAAGTTTGCCGACGACGACTTTAAAACCCAAAGTCTGGCTTAGATACGTTGATGATGGTTTCGCAGTCTGGTCTCATGGCTGCCAGACACTAGACACATTCCTTAGCCACCTAAACAAGCAACACAAATGTATACAGTTCACAATTGAGATTAAAAAACATAACACACTGCCGTTTCTAGATACACTTGTCTCACGTCTCTCCTCGGGCAATCTTTCCTTCACTGTTTACCAGAAACCAACACAAATGGCCAATATATACACATAAACTCCTACCACCACCCAACACAAAAACTAGGTGTCATGAATACCCTAAAAAACAGGGCTCTGAAGAGATCTGCTCCAGTGAACAGGCACTGAAAGACAAATTTAAAGTGATCAGCAATACTTTTCAAAAAAATTGATATAGCCAAAACACTATTAACAAAATTCTCCACAAGACCTCAATAAAAAACAAAGACAAACCAGACTACAATAAAACTATAACCATTCCCTAAATTAAAAGGGACATCAGACAAAATAAACAGACTACTACAAAAATATAACCTCAAAGCCACCTTTAAACCTCCTGCAAAATTAAAAAGCTTACTCAACTCATCCAAAGACCCACTCCCTCCGCTGGACCACCTGGAGTAGACTGTGTTTACTGCTCCTGCAACATACCATACATAGGAGAAACAGAATGCACAATTCCGATCAGACAAAAAGAACATAAACGATACATCAAATATAATAATTATGATAAAGCTGGCCTTTCTGATCATGCCCTAAACACTTTATATAGAATTGACTGGAAAAGCACTAGTTGTCTACATTACACCAAAACATGGTATGAACGCAAATTTAAGGAAGCCTATGAGATCATTATCAACCACCCCATTCTAAACAATAATGATGGTCTAAAAATCCCATACATATGGAAGGCATATATTCGTCCCACGAATCCTTCCTCTCTAAGAATAACTATAAATAGGACTGTAAAAAATCAGGGATCCTAAATCTAAAATATCAACTTTAATACTGAAAAATAGGACATCAGTGTTAAAGAAAAAATCTGTAAGAAAGAATGTTTATTCATGTTGTAATTTATAAATAATTTTTTAAATCAAAAATAGCAATTGTAATAATAGAAATAGATCACTGTTACTGGAAGGAAAACTATCTGTAAGCAAGAATGTTTATTTATGTAATCATAAATTAAATCTAGCTTGATGTAATTTTTTTTCCCCACTAGAGGTCATGCCAGTGAGTAGCATGTGATCAAATCATTGTTTCTCTAGCTTTCAGTTTGAAATGTAATGCAGCTTGTCTTGCATATTCATGTATGCTCCAGATGATGATCTTGATGTGAAGATCGAAACGTCGGGATAATAAGAAGAGTTATTTTAACACGGTTGTAGAATTCATAAATTCAAAAATGAATAATAATAATAATAATATTCTGAGTAACATCATTTTTGAGAGTTTGTCTTTTGGAAAGGTAACAGATTGTGAATTTGGTTAATGTATTTGAAGGTGGCAATAAGTTCATAATTTTTGCAACTTGCTGAGATACGTTTGTTATAAGGTATGGAGTCTTGTGAAGTATTACTACTTCTTCTCTTGGATGTTTTTTTGAAGTGGTGTTCACTATTTTTTTGTGTTCTTGGATAAATTGTATCCATTTAGTACAGCAATTTGTTTGATGAGTTCTAATTTTGTTTGAGCAATCCCTTGGAGGAACAAATGTTGTGTGCTCTGGTTACTAAGCATTTTATGATGCCATATTTCTGAGATAGACTGTGTGCCATATCGAATATAACATCCTGTAAAGATCAATTTTTGATAAACAGAATATTCAATATGTATCAGATAACCTGTATATTAAATTTATTTTTATCACTGAATTTCAATTAAGATATCAGTGCACTGATATTCAACCAGAAATGCTCAAGTATGGAGGTATAAAAGTCTTACAGTGACTGCAAGGCATAGTCCTCGACAGAGGGACCAATTCCAGATGATTGGAGTAGAGCTCTCATAGTACCCATATATAAAAAGGGAAACAAAACTGAATGTGAGAATTAGAAGTGTTTCCCTACTGAGTGTTTCTAGTAAGATTTATGCAAGAATACTTGAGAAAAGATTTAGAAGGATTGTGGAAGAGAAGCTAGGTGAAGAACAAGCTGGATTCAGGCCAAATAGAGGCTGCCAGGATCAGATTTTCGCTTTACGACAAATAGTTGAGAAATCATGGGAATCTGTATTTAAGTTTTGTAGATCTGGAAAAGGCATATGACAAGGTTCCAAGAGAGAAGCTATTCGAAATGCTTCAGGTATATTGTGTCAATGGGACATTATATCAAACAATACTTAGTCTTTATTTGAGTTGTAAGTCAGCAGTTAGAATTGAAGGAAGTACAGGAAGATGGTTTGTTAAATCTGGTGTCGACAAGGATGTACACTATCTATATGAATCACATTATGAAGGAAAGTGGTATTAAACCTGATATCAAAGTTGGAGATGTTAATGTCAGCTCTTTGCTTTATACAGATGATGTTATACTTCTAAATAAATCTGCTACAAGTCTGCAAGATTCCGTGACTAAATTGAATAAGTATTTAATAGATATGGTATGAAGGTCAGCAATAACACAACAAGGACAATGAAAATAGGCAGAAGTATTGAAAATATCAACTGCATTGTGAATGGAGAACCTGTAGAACAAGTGAAACATTTCAGCTACTTAGGCACGATTTTTAGTGAAGATGGTAAATTAAACATGGAACAGACAACATAATCAACAAAGCTGGTATGGTAGGAAGTCAACTGAATAAATTTATTTGGAATAAGAAAGAAATTAGTCAAAACACTAAATTGTCTGTATACAAGACAGTGTTCAAAAACCAATTTTAAATATAAAATCTGATAATATTGGAGTCTTGACAGAAGATTGATTTGGAGGAAAATTGTAGATAGGAAGTTAGTAATGATGTAAATTTTTCATGTAGTACAGTCATATCCTGTACATCCCTTTAGGGTACATATCAAGAAGTTGATGATATCAGAGCTCATTTTTCTATACACTGCGTTGAAATAAATATAATGAAAAATGTATCGTGAGTGGTGCAGCAGAGAAGTAAAAGAATGTGAGGGAAGAGAAAATAAGAGACAGTATAAAATTACTGTATGGGGATTATATGATCAAAGGTCTAGTTAATAATGATGACATTGTGTTTTTCCAGTAGGAGATTTCTAATAGCCTAACTGAAATGTGAGTTAGGCTGTTAGAAAAGAGGGAAAACAAAAGCGTTGATAGTTTATGCAGGTAGGTATGAATGATTTAAAAAGATTATATGAAATAGGAGAAAATATAGAATATTTACTTGAAGAATCACAGAAAGAAATGTGAGAAAGTAAAGAGTATACATCTTTTTCAGAGGGATAGAAATGCATTGAGAAGAACCATGATAGTAATTGAAGCAACTGATTTGTTTGTAGGAAGACTGATATAAAGTTTGTAGATGTACAGAGTGAATTTGATGGGCAAAAAGCTTTATATATGAATATTTTGTGTATTTGTATTTCACATGAATGGAATCAGTTTGTTATCTTGGGAAAGTGTTGATTGAGAGGGCAGATAAGCAGTATCAAAGAGACTAGGGCAGTTAGGGTGGCAACAGGTGTGTGTGTGGGGGGGGGGGCTGTGCAGACATCCTTGGATTGAGTAAATGTAAGCATGGAAATGATTGCAGAATGCTGAATATAGATTCTTAGATCACGCATCAGAATGAGATGGTATCTCATTCTGATGAGATACCATCTCACCAGAATGAATCTGGTATTATTTTACATGCAATTCATGTAAAATAATACCAGAAGATCATGAATTTTTTGATCCTTGATTTGATTTTTCTGAAAATCATAAGCATTAGTGAGACTTAGTTGATTGAGAAATATATACTTACAAGGACAGAATATAATATATATTTTATTTTTAGGGTGAACAGAATGAGAGAGAGAGAGGGGTATTGCTGATCTAATATTTTTTTAATATGGAACTTATCCACAAAAGGTTGGTCAACCTATAGTACTCTAATACTATAGATGGGCAAGAAGGAACTTGTTCACGTTTATCTTGAAAACCTGTAGATTATATTCTTTGGGACACATAAGATCGTAGACTGTTCGAAAGGGATGCAGTGGAAGGGATTAATGAAGAGGAGGAGAAATGTGTTCTGTAAGTTTGGAGACATTGTAAAGGTGGTTTATTAGTTACTGGATGCATTTGAACTGATATGACAGAGAGCGGGATAATTTTGATGAAAAGTGGTTTAGAAGTAATTGTAGACGATGCAAGCAGAAACTGAACACCTGTGTGAAAGTGAGTGAAGTGTATCAGTAAGTGGGGGATTGGGGATCATTGATCAGTTTGACTGCTCTTTTTTTGTATGAAGTCTAGTATCTTCAGGGAGCTATTTTGGGCACCATCCCAGATATGGGAGCAATATTCAATGATCAAATGAATTTGTGATTTGTATAAAATTATGAGTTGTTTTAAGTTAAAGTAACGTTTCGAGTGAAAAGAAAACGTAACTTTTTAGAGGCAGAGGAGGCAATATTTGTAATATGTTTATGCCAAGAGAGATTTGAGGTTAGTGTTATCCTATGAAAACGAATCTCATCAATCATGGATATTTGGGTGTTGTCAAAGGTAAGGCTGGAAGAGAAAGGGTGTTCTTTATGTGATATAAGACAGAGTTGTGTTTTGCTTGCATTGAAATTGACCAGATTATCCAAACCCCACTGATGAACATTTTGGAGATCTGTATTTAAGGTGGTAGTGGTTAGAGGTTCTAGTGAATTGTCAAATGAAAGGGAGGAAATCTATGTGCTATCATCTGCAAAACTATGTGTTGGGTTGGTAGATTGCTGGAGTAAGTCGTTTATATATAGAAGGAATAGGGTGGGTGAGAGAACAGAATCTTGTGGAACCCCCTGCATTAGTTGTATACTTAGAAGATAACCACCATCACCCAAAGTGAGCATCCAGTCAGAAAGCTGGCAGTGCAAGTGTAAAAGTTAGGGGGGGGGGGTAGACCAAATGATGGGAGTTTACTTAACAGGCCTTTGTGCTAGCCCCAGTCAAAGGCCCTGGAGATATTAAGGGCAACCACTTGAGACTAGCCAAACCTTTTCATGGTATTTGTCTAGATGTGGGTGACACAAATAAGTAGATCACCTGTTGACTGACAGTGATGGAACCCAGATAGACAGTCATTTATTAGTCTTTTAGATAGCATAGCAGTTGAGTGTTGATAGCTTTTTTCATTTACTTTGGAAAGAACTGGAATAAGAGGAATTGGATGGCAATTTGAGGGTATTGATTTGTCTCCCTTTTAAGAATAGGTTGAATATGAGCTAATTTCCATTCTGCAGGGTAGATACTGGTGGAATAAGAGAGTGTAAAAAGACGACACAGAATGAGAGTCAACTCTGGAGCACAGTTAGGACAATTGGATGAATACTATCGAGGCCAGGAGACTTTTTGGTATCCAATTTGAGCAAAATTCTTCTGGAATGCAGTCAGCAATACATATGCATACTTTAAGTATAAAAAGCCATCAAAAGCCTGAAATGTGGAAAGGCAACAGGAGTAGATGGTATTTGGCCAGAAATGTGAAGTATCGTGGTATAAACGCCTTATATGGCTGCACTGCATAGTTCAGAAGGCCTAGACAGAGGGACGAATTGTGGATGATTGGAGTAGAACTCTCATAGTACCCATATATAAAAAGTGAAATAGAATCGAATGTGAGAGTTACTGAGGTATTTCCCTACTGAGTGTTCCTGGTAAGATTTATGCAAGTATACTTGAGAAACGGTTGAGAAGGATTGTAGAAGAAAAGTTAGGTGAAGAGCAAGTTGAATTTAGACCAAATAAAGGCTGTCAAAATCAGATATTCACTTTACAACAAATAGTTCACAAATGGTATCAATGGAGCATTATATCAAGCAGTACTTAGTCTTTATTTGAGTTGTAAGTCAGCAGTTAGAATTGAAGGAAGTACAGGAAAATGGTTTAATGTTAAATCTGGTGTCAGACAAGGATGTACATTATCTATATGAATCACATTATGAAGGAAAGTGGTATTAAACTTCATATAAAAATTGGAGATGTTAATGTCAGTCTTTGCTTTATGTGGACGATATTATACTTCTAAATAAATCTGCTACAAGTCAGCAAGAGTCCCTTACTAAATTGAATAATTATTGTAATAGATATGGTATGAAGATTAGCAATAACAAGACAATGACAATGAAAATAGGCAGAAACATTGAAAATATCAACTGCATTGTGAATGGAGAACCTATATGACAAGTAAAATATTTTAGCTACTTAGGCACAATTTTTAGTGAAGATGGTAAATTAAATATGGAAATAGACAACAGAATCAACAAAACTGATATGGTAGGAAGTCAAATGAATAAATTTATGTGGAATAAGAGAGAAATTAGCTGTATACAAGACAGTATTCAAGCCAATTGTAACATTTAATTTCAACTGAATAAATTTATATGGAATATGTGAGAAATTAGTCACAACATTAAATTTCATGTATACAAGACAGTGTTCAAACTTGTATACATGAAATTTAAAAATATTAAATTTCATGTATACAAGACAGTGTTCAAACCAATTTTAACTTATGGATCTGAGAGCTGGCTCAGAAGTAAAACACTTGACCAAAGACTAGAGACCGTAGATATGAGAGTCCTGAGAAAGATTATTGGATATGAACAGATGGCATCAATGGCAATGTCATATTAAAAATGAGAATATTAGGAAAGAACTTGACATTGTCAGCATCCAGGAATGCATTAGCAGAGCTAATCTCAGGTGGTATGGTCACTTAAACAGAGTGGGCAAGGAAAGATTAGCAAAACAAGTTTTCTCTGCCAGGTTGGCAGGAAAAAGACCAAGATATAAGTGGATTGAAAAAGTGCCTTAGAAGATAGAAATATAAGTTCTGATAATGTTGGAGTCTTGATAGTTAACAGACTGATTTGGAAAATTGTAGATAGGAAGTTAGTAATGATGTAAATTTTTCATGTAGTACTATCATATCCTATACACCCTTGAGGGTACATAGCAGGAATCTGATGATGATGATGAAGAGCTGTCTGTCTGCTTTCTTCTAGATTAGGATATTCTGCATGAAAATCCTAATTAGCCTCTTCAGCAACTTAAAGATCTTTCTCTCTTGACATGTTGATTGGTCTATAATTGGTTGCTTCTGTCATAATTCTACTCTTGTATAACGGTATCTTGCCCTCCTTCCACTCATTTGGAAATGTGCTTGTGTTGAGACAGAAGTCGAATAATGGAGCACTGCTAATGCTTTTGCATATTTCTTTAGCACTTTTGCTGATATCTCATCCAGTCTCAGTACTGTTTTTAAATCAAGCTATTGTGATAACTTTGGTACCCCTCAGCTCATCTAGTTATAACTTAAATATTCAGATAGCTAATGGATCTGCTTGGGAATCGCTTACCACCTCGCTTATCAGTTATTTCTAAAGCATCTGAATCTTCTGCATTTTCTAAAGCTATTCTTTTTTTATTATTTTCCCTTATATTTGCATATAGGGTAAAAATTCTCTTAGATTTCCTTTCATCTATGCTGATAACTTGTTTTTGTAGTCTAATTTAGCATTCCCCACCATGGTTCATCTGCTAGCCTGCTTTTTATACTGCTCCTGGGCCCTGGTTATCACCTTCCTTTTGGTACTGGATCCTCAGCATTTTCAAAATATTATTCATTTGTATAGCATCCATCCAATTTATTCCCCTAAATCTGTTTATGCAATGAGATATAGTCAGTCCTCAATATAAAATGGGGTTCTGTTCTGATGATCCTGTCATAAGTTTGAAATCACCCTACGCATGTGTGCATGCGTCTGTGTATTATTTTCACTTTCATTTCTAATTCAATTGTCCCTTCCTTTTCAATACCACTTTAAATATCACTGTTTTTGCTTGATGGCTATTTTCATATAGAAATAAACACTAAAAAAAATCACAAATGAAAAGATGCTATCATATAGCAGATGGAGTGGTTGTCATTAGACTTTGTGACCAAGCTTCCAAAGTTGAAAATAATATAATAGGATATTTGACTTGAGAATTTAGTCTTGGCAAACGGTTGCCAGGACTTTTTAGTATGTAAACCATTTAAAATTCCTCTGATCTTTCTGGTGAATGACTAAAGGAAGTGCACTGTTTTTGTTGTAATAAAAGTGAGTTGTCTAAATCATCTTTGTAGATGTTGAAGAATAGAATGTTAGGAGATGAATTTTGTCTTTGGGCAATGTTATGATAACATCTTCACCAAATGATTAGAGAGAGAGAGAGGCATAGATGAGCAGACGTTATTCCTAATGACCTTGACAAGTGAACCAGAAGGTCCTTGAAAGAAATATCATCTATAAAAAAAAACGATTATATCATCTATCTCTTCTTTTTTAAGTACATTTTAAGTCACAAAATGTGTAGCACTTGTTTGATTATTGTTCATATGCCCATCTCTCTTTTATGCCTGCATTCCGAGGGAGGTCTGGAAAGTTCTGATAAACAAAAATGATATTAAAGCAGCTGATATAACCACAAGAAAGAACATATCTTAAAACCATTGTTAAAAATCATGTTCAGTTTCATTAACCGAACATGATTATCACTTTATTTAAAACAATTTATTTAAATTATTTTAAATAAAAATTTTTATTTAAAATTTATAAATTTAAATAAGGTGTTGGTGGTTTTTCCCTTTCAGTCATTTACGACCTTAGGTGACTTAGTAGAATTGTCTACAAAGTGTTCTCAGTGAGATTTTTACAGGGTAGTTCACCATTGCTGCCCCCCCCCCCCCCCCAATTTTATCCAGGCCTGGAACCGGTATATGGCTGGGATGTATTCATGACTGTAATCAATGTGTGTTCATGGGGCCAGTTTGCTTGTTATGAGAAACAAAAAAACCTGAGTTTCTGGGTGAAAAAACCCCCTACCTTTGTATGAGACCGGCTAACTCACCTTGGTCAAAAGAGACCAGATAAAGGTTTCTCACATCATTGAAGGGAATTGAAAGCAGATCTTTCCAACCAAAGGGATTCGTCTATATTGACTGAGCTACGGAGACTCTTTAAATAAATTAATAGTTTATTTTAAAATATTTAAAATTTGTACGCTTCGCAACTATATATGCTTGGGGTGTCCTAGGTTCGATTCCCATCGATGATGTGAGGAGCTGAAGGATCTTCCACAGCCATAGCCAAGTTAGCCGGTCTTGGGCATAGACAGTAGGGTTTTTCATCCTGCAAAGCAGGCAAACCGGCCTTGAGAACTCAACACTACAGGACATAGGATACACCAGGGTATAGGGCTGACCACCTTATCCTGTGAAAGGTTTGAGTTCCGATGATTAATAAATCCTCCACAAGTTAAAAGAAGGTATAAAGAAGATGAGATGAGAGATTTTAAAATATCTTAATTTTATTGATGCAGGCTACAAATCAACATAAACTTTTTCCTCTGCTTAACCATCATTGTGAATGTATCAATAGATCATCATATTCTGAGTCCCTATCTTCGAATAAGAATTTGGATTGTCTTTATGTGAGTGTTGAACATGCATTGATTAAATTTATTTTTAATCAATATTCATAGCTTAGTTTAATTTTAATTGTTTTGCAGGTGCTTTAGGACATACTTTCTTCATGATTTATACAACAAAATGATAAAATTTGATGACAAATTTCATTTTCTAGGTTTTATAAATGCAAAATTTTTCCACACATGGCTGGGGCACTGTCAGTTATTACAGATAAGAATTTAGTTAAGTCTAATCTTCTTCCTTCACTAAAATCTGATGTATAAATTTTTGAAAATATCAGATCCTTTTTAGTAGTACCAAACATTGGTGTTAACATGCATAATTCTTCTTTGATTTGTCATGGTTTAATTTGGCCATGATAGCTACTATTGCCAACTAACAGGGCTGGTGCAAGAGTATCTGATGCCCCTAGGCAAAGAAAATTTAGGCGCCCTTATACAATGTCTCTATGCAGTAATTAGTGTGTCATTTTTTCCGATACCCAAATTCGATTAGTGCACCTATATACATCTTAAAAATAAATGTTACAGATTTTAAAAATTTTCTGTCTATACATTTTTATGCCTAACTATTTTAAAAAATCACTCACCAGAATGAAATAATTTAGTTACCGATTTAAAACGTTTAAAGTTATTTTTAATGGTATACTACACTACTTCCATGTACACTATGTATACCAGGGTTTCCCAAACTGTGTTCCATGAGAAGTTCCTGGAATTTGTCATTTTAGTTTTATGAATAAATATTTTATAGTAGAAATATTCTGAGGAGAATAATATTCGAGAATATGTCAAAAAGCTCGGACCCAGAATGTCTAATAACATTGTGTATTGTTAATTTTCACACATCGAAACCTTTCAATATTTGGGAAAGAGAATACTGCTGTTTATGATCGATCATAAAAATTGCCTGCAAGCGGATTATAACAATCAGCAGCATATAATATTTTTCGTACAAGTGAAGTTTTTAAGCAGCAATGCAGAGGCTGACCCTGATGAATAGAGAAGCAGTAAAATTTGCAGAAGAGTAGAAGAGGCAATAGGGCCATACCATCAGTTGTATGAAAAAAAGAAACAAAATGCCTGCCAAACAACGTTAGCTCAATTCTTTGTTAGGAAGTAGAATAATAAAATTTATATTCTGAATATGTTTTATAGTCTTTCAGCTTCATGATTTTACTTCAACTAGGCCCTGAGACATACCTTAATTCTTTTATAAAAAAATTAGGGTTCGAAAAAGAAATTTGAGGAATGAATTATACTTTTTCCCATAGGTTATTATATTCGATCAGTGCGTTTTCGATTAATGTGCCTGTTTTAAAGAATGCATTAGGCGCAATAATCGAGGGATTGCTGTATATATATTTTGTCATACTCACACAAGCGCACGTACACCTACACATGTGGATATTTATAAAAATATCATTATAAAATTTATATATAAATGTTTATATATAAAATTTATTAATCAAAACCAATACATTTGTATACATATATGATTACTCTTAATATCTGTATAGCAAGAAAATTATTACATCTTAAATACAAAAATTATGAAAAATAAATTTTTCGGACTTTTGCTTGGGCAAAGTTTTGAATTAATTCATCTATATTGATTGTAGATGTAATTTCATGCTCTATAGATATTATTGCTAGACCAGTGAGTCGTTCCTGAGCCATCGTTGAGCGAGTGTAAGTTTTTGTTAGTTTTAATTTCGAGAAACTCCTTTCTGAACTTGCTACCTATACTGGCAATGTTGAAAAAATTCTCAGAGCAATCAACACATTTGGAACACTATTTTCTAAATTATTTTTGCATATGTATGACAGGACATCTAATGAGGAAATATTTTCTGGAATTTGCCTTGCTATTATTTGTAATTCACTACATATATCTGTTCCGTCAATATCTCTAGAATTATCATGTGTTAAATAATTTTCCAGTATCAAACATTTTTAAGCAGTTCTGCTGAAGTAATTTTTTGAAATTCATATATATTTAAAAGAAAACCATACTTTTCATTAATTGTAGACATGTGCTTGAATTTTTCATCAACAGATGCAATTGCAGTATCAATAATTGAAAAATAAAAATCTACCTTAAATTTTTGTTTAAAATCTGTTACGAATTCATCCTCTGCTTCATATACAAATTGTTTCTTTTTTTTCCTAAGTCTAACTGTTTCTTGTTCAAAATTAGGCATTACACCTAAGACCTCAGCGATTTTTTCCACATCTGTTAACATCTTTTCAAATTCATCCTCATTTCGGATTTTCATTAAGAAATTCTTTGTATCATTAATACAATTTATGGCACCATTTATATCAAGGCTTGTATTTGTAAAGTTTATTTCAAAAAGTATATTATACCACATTACTAAGGATGCAATAAATTTGAACTTCCTTAAAGTTTTAAGAAGACTACTTGTGTCTAATTTCATGATATTTCCACTTAATTCACATAAACTATCACCATAATGAGAGAGTCGATTCGGCTATCCCATCATGTATCACAGACTGGTTTGAGTACATATAGACGATGTACCCCATCCAAAAATGCTGTGATGTCTCAAGTATTAGCAGTGCAATTCACTACTAAATTTAATGAATGTGAACTACAGGGTACATACATTGCTCTCGGGTTAATATTTGAAATTCGTCATTTCGCACCTTTTACGTCACCTTTCATATTACTGGCGTTATCGTATCCTTGAACTCGTAAATCTTATGTTGGTAATGAAAATTTGTCTAGAGTTCCTAGTATTTCATTTGATAAAAATTCTCCAGTGGTATTTTTTATTTCTATAAATCCCAAAAAGTGTTCTTTTATAGAAACTGTGCTATTACTAGTGTCTACGAATCGAAGTACTATGATCATTTGTTCCGTGTGACTAATGTCGGACGTACAGTCAATAATTAGGGAAAAATATTTTGCAGCAACAACAGATTCTAAAATTTTCTTTTTTATCGCATTGCCAAAGATGTTTATTATTTCATTTTGAAAATCTTTTCCAAGATAATGCACATATGTATCCTTATCTTTTATTCTTCGAAGATGTTCATTCATCATTGGATCAAACTTGGCTAGAAATTCGACAAATTTCAAAAAATTTCCATTTCTATGCAAAAACAATGTCTCATTTGTTCCTCGAAATAAATTTTGAATAGCTAACATCTGAACTAAAGCAAAGAGTCGTTCTAATACTTGCACCCAGTGTTTCTCCTTTTTTCTAATAACTAGCAAGTTCTCTTCATCAATGAATTTCATTTCTTTTATTCGAATTTCTAATTCTTTCCACTTATGGTAATTTTCAAAGTGTCTTTGACATTTTTCATGCACAGCTAAAATAGAAGAAGCATTTTTCCAGTCCGTCAATCCAGAATCAGAAAGGTTAATCCGCTATTTATCAAATAATAAACAGCAAAAGCCAAATGCAGAATCTGTGGATTTTGAATACAATAACCACAAACGCTGCATTGTCTCACTGTTAAATGGTCTTCGAGTATAATTAGTAATTGAAAATCTTCTATTGTTATCTTTCGGAAAATCAAAATTATGAATTTGTTCGGGTCCATGTTCAACTAATAGTTGACGTAATTGATTGATATTGGAAAATTTTACAGGACACCAAGTTGCAGGATCATTATAATTTAAATTTGTAAAATCAAATCCTTTAATGATGGGATCTGTAGAACAACCAGCTTCAGAATCAACAATACTCATATGATCTGTAGATTTCTCCTTCGATGTTTTAATCCAATTTTTGGTATCTGTAGAATTCTCCTCCAATTCATTAATCGAAGCTATAGACGAATTATCCAACAAATAATCTTGAAGATTTTCTTTTTGTATGCGATTACGATCTTCTCGACAAAGATATTTTAAAAATGCACCTTCTTGTTTTTTCAAACTTTCTTCCTTTTCCACTTTACGTTTGCGATATTGAAAACCTGATTTCTTTTTATCCATTTTCAAAATCCAGTAACTGCAATATTTATAAATAAAAATAAACTTAATTATAAAAAATGTGGACTTTAAACTATTCAGTAATTCACAAATAAATATTTATACATTTACTTAATGAAGTATTTATCAATTATATATACCTTATAAGTTATAACTATATGACATATCATACATTTATAATCTAATAATTCAACAATATCGTTTTCTATGAACACAATTGACAAATTTCTCAAATGCATCTGATTTAGCGAATTGTGTAAATATTTTTAACACATTTAAGTACAGAAAATGAGCGTTCACTTTTAGCATTACAAACAGGCAGTGTCCAGAGCCGCATTTATACTTTTGGCGACCCGAGGCGCAACATCATTATGAGGCCTCAAAAATAAGCGCTTTTTTTAATTTATTGAAAATAAAAGACAACATTCCCATGATAACTAATTTTAATAACACAATACAATATTGGTATATATATATTTGCATTTTAAAAAAGTATAAAAATAAATCAGTTCAAATTTAAATTAAAAAAAATCAATAACTAAAAGTTTTTTTTTTTTCTGGCTTTGGTTTTAGCAAATATATCTATATTGTCATCATAATTAATCGAGTCCATTATATCTGATTCAGTGCATAATAACGACAGGTCACTCGTTTTATTTTGGTGCAAGTTGCTTCTTAAATAATTGTATAAGGATAAAAGTTTTTTTAAAAAAAAAGAAAAGAAAAGAATTTAAATGCAGTCAAATTCAGCTTGCTAATCAAGGTAAAAATAGGAACTTCATCAACTGTAAAGTTCAGATATTCTCACTAAAATTAAAAATTTTGAATTCACGGTAAAATTGTAGCAAAAATCATTATATTTATGGAATTACAACATGGATCTAAATATAAATATAAAACATTTCAGTTTGCAGTAACATGCACAGTATGCCTCCCTGGTTGACAGAATGGTTAATGTATCTGCTTTCCAACCACCCAACTTTAGGTGAAAGGTAAATTACCTCGCCTAGTGCGAGACCACTTTACTTACTGGAGGCCTGGGATTCACATAAAAAGCATATAATATATATATACATATATATATATATATATATAGGATTAATTCAGTTCCAACTTGATCACATAATTATTAAGATTTATTCAACTCTAGATTTGATTTTTTTAAGTTGCAGTAATAAGCATAATAATTCCAGCTTTAGTTAAAATGTAGAAGCAATCAATAGTAACAATAACTTGCTATGCTTGCTAACATCCACTTTTTTACTCAACATCTTACCCTAAAATAACTAGAATCTTGATGCACAAAAAAATGAACTGAAAAATCAATTTAATTTATAAATACAGTGGTATCTCGCTAAACGAACTAATAAAAACCGAGCTCGTTCGGATTAGCGAATTTTCCCCCAAGAGGCAACAATAACTAGCCTTTAAGACAAAAATAATCAGATTCTAATGATACATCAATTTAATTCTGTAAATAAATGAATTAACTGATAGAAAAAATGCTACTGTCCTGTAATATGAAACTTAAAAAATAATACAGTACACAAGTTTATTTTAATAAAAAATGTAGTTTGTATGTACCTGGATTGTTGAGGATTCTGATTTAATAAAATTGCATAGTTCAGTACGTAACTTAATTTGTGTAAAAAATATCACTTTCTTGTACACAACACACACAAAAAAAAGTTTCACAAAATAACACAAAAAAAATTTTTTTTTTATTTCTTTGTAAAAAAAGTTACTGATTTTCTTTTTTTTCTTGGAAGCTAAACTTTTTTCGAATGCTGCTTCTCGGAGCTGCATTAGCATAAAATTTTGGGGAATGGCATATCATTCTGCTTGCTGTACACATATTAAAAATGTCAACTGCTTCATGTTTTACTTTTTTTTTTCTTCGAATTCTTTATCGTCATCATCTCTGCTAATTCATTCTGTAGTGTCATTTATAATTTCAGGCATCTGATTTGATTTCGAATTCACTTTCGGTTCTACCTGCAATCCATTCCGTAACATCTGTTTGTGAAATTTCAACATTTGGATTTATAATTCTAACCAAATTATGCACGTTTTGAATTGCTGCTTTTTGTGTATCACCGTAGTTATCTTCATACGTTCTAGAAGGCCACAGTTTTTTCATGACGCTCGACAGTGGTGATTCATGCCGACAATACAGTACGTATTGTACATTATAAAAAAGCAAACATGAACACACAATAAATCAAAATAAGCCTACAGTATGACCATACAATCGACATGAAAAAAATACTGTACTGTAATAATAATAAAATAAATAATAATAGTTAAAATAATAATTATTAAATAAAAAGAATTGTACACAAAATAATAATACGTAATAAATAAAACTTTTTTTTCCCTTTCAAACCACAGTTCGGATTATTGGAGGGTTCGGATTAGCGAGATACTACTGTAACAATAAACTCGAAAATCGAATGCTCTGTTTATGTGATATAGAAATTGCTCTTACTCACTAATCAATACAAATAGCAGCAGCACACAAAAACCTTTGTTGTCTCAAAAACATGTTTCAAAATGATCGCAAGTTCAATACTCAGCGATCTGTTTTTTCCTAACAGGATTCTGGGAAATCACAGGATGAAATATTCTTAAGAATGTTATGGATTAAACTGACCATATATTTAATCTCTGGATTAAACTGCTAAGTCAGTGATTGATCAACACACGTCAAACATTCAGTAAGAGAAAATTTCCAGAGAAGGAGATTGGAATTTAGTAATATTGATAAGAACAATAGTCCAGTAGTTCAGAAGTGAAAACCATCTGTGATAAATGAAACTAGTTTATTTAATTAAAAACACAAAAATACAACCAATTTATTATATATATCTTTATAGAGTTCATAATTAAAAGGACTCTAATAATAGATTTCTACAGATTATAATAAAATTAGTTTAATCCTTTATTCAAGTGTGAGCAAACAAAGTTTGCACAGTAAGGTGGTACAACACCAGGGCAACTCGTTGCAAAGGTGGAGCAAGCTACCCTACCCCAGTCCTGAAGATACTTTCAGGCGCAAACTTTGTTTGCTCACACTTGGATAAAGGATTAAACTAAATTTATTATACTCTAACCAAGTGAAAAATAAACTTTCAACATCTTTCTCTAAATCCAGAGTAATTTATTAAAAAAGGGTGGCACACCATTTGGCAACTCCTATAGGTAGAGATGACCTGCTAATACTTCTGCTTTGTATCTCCATTTGGGCCTGGCTCTCACTGAAGAGACCTCAATAAAGGTCGAAACTAGTCTGGGTAGTGGCCTTTCCCTTAATGCATAATATTAGACATATCTGCAAGGAGATGTGTTTTGCATTATAGGAGATACTGAGATAGGAGTGTTGGTAGCTTTTCCCACCTTTACAACGCGTTGCCCTGGTGTACCACCTTACCCCAGTCCTGAAGATACTTTCAGGTGCAAACTTTGTTTGCTCACAATTGGATAAAGGATTAAACTAATTTTATTATACTCTAACCAAGTGAAAAATAAACTTTCAACAGATTTCTACAGATGTCTCATCATGTTTTGGTATTATCAAAATTATCAAGTTATTCTGAAGCATTATGAATTTTGCTATTTTATTATTATGCCGCTAATATGTCTTCAAATGCGGCACTTTTTACAACAAACTGGCTAAGTTATGTTGAATATATCTGTTTGCAAATATACTCAAAATCCCTTTGACCTAATAAAAATGTAGAATGCTGATGAGACTTCATCAGCATTCTATCTGTTAAAATGCAATTATTCCACCCCCCCCCACCATTAACGGATTATTGTCTTCATGTACACTGTATTACTTGGAATTTCTTTACTGTTCTACGATATTTGACCCTTTTTTGCTGCACAATTTATTTATTGTGTCTCTTCCGAAATAAAAACGGATTTCACACATGTGAAAATTAATAAACAAAACATTTATTTACATTGGAAATATTATGTCAAATATTTATATTTTTTAAATAACATTTATCGAAATAAATATGACATTTTGCTTTCTTTCCTTGCAAAATAAAATTATATGGGTCGCACATTTCAATTTTAGGAACCATTTTTTTTTTTTTTTTTTTTAATGAACAACAAATGATGTTATACTGTATTACTCGGGGGGGGGGGGGGGGTTTCTGATTGTGAGTCTTTTTAATATCAAAAATTTATATCCAATGGTATTTTATCAGAGATTTTTCGCCTTTGTCTTTTGCTTAAAACTTCAACAGTACAATTACTTTGGAAAAATAACGAATTCAAACAAAAAAGAAAGTTCACATATGTTATCTAGCAGTATTTTGTGTGTGTGTGTGGTGATAATTTTGGGAGGGGGGTGTTAGCCATTAAAGGCGAATTAATTCTGTTATGAAAATTTTGGAAATAAAATTTCATTTTGACTCATGCACCTACACATGTTTCGAAGGATAAAGTGTAGGGAAAATATCGCTACTTCAAAACTGCCGCATAATACCGAAAATATATACATAACAGTTGACTTCGTAACTGCCATTTATTTCGATTTGTAGGGAGTGATTGGGAGAATCCAAGAAAGTTGAAATGCAAAAACCTACAGATTACGTTTATAAAATTTATACATTACATGATATGATTCAAGATTTACATATGATTCTTTATAAAGCAAAATTTAAAAGTGCGATTTTAAAATTTAAAAGTTCACAGATTGTGCGAACCTTCGCGAAATCTGTCAACTAACCTTCAAACTAAGATTATGAATAAAAAAGAACTTAATTTGTAACAGATGTCTGGAGGCTGTATTCATTTTTAGAATCGGATTTTCATAAATTTATCAAATAATTGTTTGACAAAAATAATTATCTTCAATCAAGTTCTGGGAGAATTTTAAAATGTGTTGGTGATTAAAATAATTAGCCAAGAAATTGATAGTGACATTGATCTTCCATAGTGATACAATATGAAGTGAAGAAAGTATGAATGGATTTCTTATTTTGTGCTGGCATTAAAAACTATAATTATACGATAAAAACAAGCAGCAAAATGAATAGAACTCATAGTCTGATATAATATAGATTCCAGTTACAGAGCAAACGGCAAGCAACTGCGTTTCTTGCTGTAGGCAACTGAACATAGCTACTACATATGCCAAGTAATCTAGTTAAGTGTTCTTTTCAGTGTGAAGGATTATTGCCCCTTCTAATGGACATGACTGTCAAATTACACTTCTTATCCATGTTCTTTCAGCAGGTGGACAAAATATTATCCAGGCTTGCTGGACGTGTATATACGTCCAGCAAAGAAATGGTAGGCTTTCATACATGAATTGTATGGAATACAGGAGTTCCTGTTAGTTTTATATGTAGCAAAATCTGGTGCCCCGAAGTCATGGCGCCCATAGGCGATTGCCAGGTTTGACTAATGATAAAACCGGCCCTGCCAACAAAGCAATATTACTAATATCAGTACATTCATCAAGAGCAATAATAAAAACATCACATGATAATAAATAATTTTTCATTTATTCTTCAATATATATTTTTTGGCAAATCATCGATTATGCATTGAATGTACAAGCTGATAAAAGCATTTCTTTAATTCTCTTAATTATCTTGTTTTGATTCTTAAAATCTTTAAAAAGTTCTTCAGCATAGTCAATAAAGGTATTTTTCAAAAATCATCATCTGTAAAAGGTTTTAATATTTTGCAACGCATAGGGATGCAGTAGAGCCAGCTTCTGTTGGACACTGGGTCTTGATTTATACATTTCTGTGAAGTTCTTTGCTCATTGAATTCAAATGCTTGGTTTCATAATGATACGCAATATTGTAAGTTTGACTTGTTAAACTTTTTGTGTATAAACTACATATAACCTTATCAAAATTTTCCACATTTCCATACTTTTCTTCCCACACAGCTTAAAAATTCCTAGATTTCTTTCTTTGGTTCTGAATGGCTAAAAAGAAATAGTAATTAAATTAAGATGTTATTTATTATTATATATTTATTATTAGTTTTCAAATACAAACTTTCAGTGGGTCACTGAGTGACACTTGGATCATTAGTTGCTGATCTCCTCTTCAAACTGTTTATTCATTTTGATCCTTATCACTTTTGGAATCATTGCACTTTCATGTTCTGCTAGAAAATTAGCACATCAAAAAGAATTGAGCTGTTTTTACATGCATGATTTGTTCTACTGTACACGTAATTTTAACACTTGAGCCAAAAAAAATGAAGAAAATTATTTCACTGTTACAGAAGATCATGCTGCAGGAAACTTAGTGGATAAAATCTTTGACAGTGTATAAAATGAAAAGTATTCATTATTGCTTGAATTAGATAGAATAAATGTAAATAGCATGGATATTCATGATTTGGATATTCATAACAGTGTGTAACAGGAAAAAAAAGTTAATGTATTATACAATCTTTTTTTTTTATTTTATTTATTTATTTTTTTACTAATTTTTGGACTTATACTATTACAATGAGTCATATTTTTGAGATAAGCCTTACAAACTTTTGTCTTAAAGAACAAAAATACAAGCTATTTAAAATGCTTGTTCAGATCTCCATGCTTGATGTGGAATTAAAACCCAGCCATTTCAAGAAACAAGAAGTGGTGTTTACTAACAGCTACCAAGGAAGATTTATTCACAGTGTGATTGTAATATATACAAAAGACAATAAAGTTTATCAACAACCATCATCATAGGATATGATGATGGTTGTTGGCACTCTTAAAGTAGGCTTTCTGGACAATAATCCACTTTTTTTTGTGAATCCCATACCTTCAAGGTTGGAAACCTCTTGCACATTTTGTACCTTTTACTTAGTTTCATACAGTTAGATAATTCAGGGATCCTGCTTTACAGACCAAGATACATCAGATCTCACACTAATCAAAGAAAAATTGTTTACTTCCTAAGAATTTTCACAAATATCCATGTCACAGTGCTATTTGATTTTGCAACCTGTTGATTAGTTATCTAATTTGGAGAAGAACAAGTTGGGTTCAGGCCAGATAGAGGGTGCCAAGATCAGATTTTCACTCTATGACAAATAGTTGAGAAATCAACTATTAAGTTATGAGTCAGAAGTTAGAATTGAAGGAAATACAATAAGATTGTTTGACATAAAATCAGATGTTAGACAAGTGTAAACACTATCTCCACTCTTATTCATCATCTCCTAAATATGTTGTACTCCTAAACACATCTAGTACAAGTCTCCAGGATTCTCCAACTAAATTGAATAACAGCTTTTACAAATTTGACTTGAACATCAATAAAACACCAAAAGTATGAAAATAGAGAGGAACACGGAAAATTTCAGCTGCATTCTCAATGAAGAATCCATAGAAAAAGTAAAATATTTCAGCAATGTAATTATAGTTTTTAGTGAAGATGGCAAATTTAATATGCAAATAGACAACAGAATAAGCAAAGCCAGTATGGAGAAGAAGGGAGCAAGTAGAATATATTCATATGGAATAAGAGAAAAATGCCAAAACACTAAACTAGCAGTGAACAGGATGGTGTTCAAACCAGCTTTAAGTTTTGGGTCTGAGAGTTAGAAATACAGCACTTGGTCAAAGATTAGAGACCAGAGATATGTGAGAGTTCTGAAAAAAAATTAGGGAAATGAACAGATGGCATCAATCATACACTTGTATTAAAAATAAAGACATTAGGAAGGAACTTGACATTGTTAACATTTAAGAATGTGTGAGCAGAACTAATCTAAGATGTGTGGTTGCTTAAACAGAATGGGAGAAGAAAGGTTAGCAAAACAGGTGTTTGATACCTAGATGGCAGAAAAAAGACTGAGGAAGACCTGGATCCAGATGGATTAAAGTGCATTAAGAGATGTAAGAAATATAAGATCTCATAATATTGGGATGCTGACAATTAATGATGATGATCAGGGTTGGACAGATTATGCAAAATCCTACTTGCCATACAAAAAAATGTATTTGTCCAATATTCTCCCATTTTTAAAGATGTCCCAGTAATTCAAGAGGAGTTCCATCAAATGATTAGTGGTGCTGCATTGCATCTGTTTTCTTACAGAGATTTTGTTTAGAGAAGTTATTTATTATTTTTTTAAATTAAATAAAAAAGTATTCTATTTTGGCAAAATCTACTTGTTAGTTGTGGATAGGTAAGCATATTTGTCGAGCTCTGATGATGATGAAGATTTTAAGTAAGCAAACATTTAATGTGAAATTTTTGTACTGGTCCTCCACATTTCATGTTTAAAACATTTTCACACTGTATCAAAAACAGAACTGAATGTGGTCATTCTCTGCTCTCACTGAGTATAATTACTTTTTTTTTTTTAACTTGATTTGGTTTATTGTCATTTATAAATAAAATAGCACGTTTCTATTCATATAAGTGATGACAGTAAGCTTCATCATTTTAAAAACTTTTATCCATATTTTATTTTATATTTTATTATCCATATATGATTACTTTATTTGCATGAGTAATTATTATGAATGAAATATGGTGTGACGTGTTTTCACAGGCTGTGACAAAAACATTTTAAAATGCTTTGCAGGTAGTCTTGGACAGCTTGGAACTGGATTGGCTAAATTATTACGGTAAGCAAAGGAAGCTTGAAAGCTTTTAATTTCTGTTCTGCTATAAAATTTATTTGTTAATTGACTTTAAGCACACAAAAATGACTATATTATACAGTAAAAGTCCATTGTAATTGGCTAAGTCTGTAATGAGAAGCACATCATTATCAATATTTTTGTTTACTTGGTCATTATTACATTAACTGGTAATAATGTTAACTTATTATGGTATGGAAAGAAGGGAAAATGCCAGAGGAATCGGTGAAATCAATATTAGTAACATTATACAAGGAAGGAAATAAGCTAGAATGTAAAAATTATAGAACAATTGCCTTGATAAGTCACCTTGGTAAAGTGATGATGATCATATTGACAGAAAGATTGAGAACACAATTGGAAGCACACTTTGCAGATGAGCAAGCAGGATTTAGGAAGGATAGAACTACAATTCAACAGATTTTGACAATGAGGTTAATAGAAGAGAAAGCTAGGAGAAGAAACAAAAACATATATACTTGCTTTGTTGATTTTCAGAAAGCATTGACCAGAAAGTGACATTAGCAGTTCTGGAATCCTATGGAATTGATAAAAAAAACTAATAGCTATATTAAAAGATGTTTATCAGAATGCAGTTGCAGCAGTTAGAAAAGGTGATGATTTGGGGAAATGGTTTAAAACAATCAGAGGTACTATCTTCACCAATATCACCAAGCATTTTCACCGCACGTTTAGAAAGAGCAATGGACAAATTAAAGGAAGATGCCAAAGGAATATCTGTACACGGAATGAGAATTAACAATCTGAGATTTGCAGATGACATTGTTATTATTGAAGAAGATGAAAGAGAACTACAAAAAACACTGAAACTATTAAATGAGGAAGGGAAGAGATTTGGACTTGTTATGAACTTGGAAAAAACAAAGACAATGGTATTTGGTGAGAAGAACATGAAACAAAAGATTCAAGTGGATGGAACTGATATAGAAAATGTAGAACAATTCACATATTTGGGAAGTAAACTGACATATGACTTGTACTGTAAAAAAGAAATAAAGATCAGGATTGCAAAGGGAAGAACACATCTGAAGGCCATGGATAACATCTGGAAAAGTAAAGTGATCAGTCTGCAAACAAAACTAAGAGTACTGGAAACATGCATCTTCAGCGGTGTACTGTACGGATCTGAAACGTGGGTAATAAATAAAGAATCAAGAAAAAGAATTTTGGCATTTGAAAGAACTTGTTACAGGAAGATTCTAAGAATAGGATGGGTACAGAAAATCACCAATGAAAAGCTCTATCAGAAGATACAACCAAAACAGAATCTAATGCAGAAGATTATAAAATGGAAGCAGCAATTATTTGGACACATCTGTAGAATGAGTGAGGACCAGAAGATAAAGACATTTATGTTTGGTATTTTGGATGGTTTAAACAGAAGAGGTGGACTATACAGAGAATATATAGGCAATATAAAAGACTGGTGCGGAATGGGTGTACAAAAACTGCGACACTGTGCACTGGACAAAGAAAGGTGGAAGAAGATAGTGAAACAGGCATCAGACATCAACGGGCAATGAGCCCATGGTTCGTGATGATGATGAATGTTAACTGTTATACATATATTTTTCTTGTAATTTGGGTGTTATTTCATTATTTTTAATTTAACAATTTACTATAATTATTATTATGTGGCACCTCCACGAAGTCCAAGAACTCATTGTAGAAGGGCACTCTACACCCACTATCACTTTACTTTATTCACTATTTACATGATCTCCATCCATACTATGCCATCTACAGTCCACTAATATACTGTAATGTTTGTAATTGGTAATTTATAGTTTTATTATATTGTTGTTCTATGTACGTAACATTACTTTTTACTTCTGTGTATTTCCGCTCTTACTTCGTCATTTTCGGATTGCATGAGCTTGTAAAATGCCTATATGCTTTGATCTCGAACTCACGTATAATACTATTATTTAACTTTAATCCTTTAATAATCTACTTAGCTTCCCTCTCTTCCCCTTATTGCTGTAAAGTATACTCTCACACGTGCTAGTATTATAGATTGAGGAAAAAGCCTCTGGCTGGTGCCTAATCCTTAATCTATGTTGCTGTATTTCAAATGTATTAATCCTTAAAAATTTATTTTTGTTAATGACTGCGCTATTAAGGATTGTGTAAAAGAATTTTCTATCTTTCCTTTACATACAAGAGAATAATTTAGCTAAGCATGTATAATAACCCTTAAATCAATTTTATCTCAAACAACTCCAAATTATTCAGTCATGGCAGTTACTTCAACTTAGGTCACACAGGTTTGAATAGTTTTGTGAGACAGTGCATTGGCTAACAAAGATCAGGCAAGCTATTAACAAAACCAAACGTTTATTCTAACTAAGACAATTAATATACAAAGGAAATAGGACATATCACGTGCCTGATTCTCCACACATTCATTGAAACAATTCACTTAAAGCATTAGACAAAGGGATTACTTACACTCAATTTATTAGGCACGTGGATGGATTTTTGCACACATAACCTTACTCTCATTACACATAATAAAAGGCAAAATTATACTATATATGTTCTAAGCATTATATAACACAAGCACTATTCAAGTCTACAGTATTCTTTTAAGCACATTCTAACTCGCGTTCGGCTTTCTGACCTCTTCAACACATTATGCCATTAGTTAAACAGAATCAACATCTATCGTCTGTACACACATTCTTGGCTATTAACATAAAGCAACTTACTTACAAGCTCACTATATCATGTGCAGTTCTGAATCCTAAAGGGTTAAGGGTGAATTCCACTGGCTCCTTTCTTAATCTTGCACTACGGTGATCAGGCACTATCCACCGGTAGTCGTCTGGTGATTTTCTCCCTTGTAACAGTACTGCATTTCTTCGGTGATGTCAGGAACTGGTTCGGCTGCAACAAATAAGCATGCACGTGGATTAGTACATTCATCGAAGAATTTTACAGAAGGATATCTTGAAATACGGCCTCTTCCCCTCCTCGAAAAGCTTACCACAGGAACAAAAAACAAGAGAGCAAGCTTTTGCCCCTCAATCTCTGCCTTTTATATCATTTGCTATCCCTTGGCCTTCCTTCCAAAAATTCCTGGATTTACTGGAGGCATCCTTATCACTCGCACTTACGTTAGGTTTTGACAGCAAAACTCATATAATCCGGTGACCTTTGAGACTGTTGTTGGCTATTAAACTGATTAGGCTAGTAAACCTTCTGTTTACTAGCCTAATCCTGTCTGATCTTTTTTTGTTTGTTTGTTTCAATTGCTTGTGATTCTACATTCAGTTATTCTAACATTATATTACAGAATTTATTACATTACAATAGATTATATACACTTTTCAATTATAAGTATTTTATGGCCCATGTAAAATATTTCTGAATATTTTTGAATATTTCTAAATATTTGTGATTCTACATTCAGTTATTCTAACATTATATTACAGAATTTATTACATTACAATAGATTATATACACTTTTCAATTATAAGTATTTTATGGCCCATGTAAAATATTTCTATTTTTCACCACAAGAGATTTTACAATACTATCCAAATGCTATGCCATCTACTTCCTACTAATATACTATCTGCACACATGCTACATCATCTACCACCCACTGAGACTGTTGTGATATATTAATTGTATGTTCTCTGGCTGATTTGTCTGTATATAGGATGAAAAACCCAAGTTTCCAGGAGGAAAAATCCTTACTACCTCTATATGAGATTGGCTGACTCATCTTTAGTTGAAAGACGTCCATATAAAGAATTTTCTCATCATGACAAAATCAGTTTCAGATTTTTTTTCTAGTCAAAGGGAACATTTTCTTGTCATTCTTTCAATTGTACTACAGAGGTACTTCAACAAATCAACACCAGTGTATTCACTATTATGTTATAAGAGAATAAAAAAACTCAACACCGTTATATTCTATCTATTCTATTCCCTTCTGCCATACGGCTGGTGGGAGGGGGGGGGAGCTATATGCTACCATACTAGGGAGATGATTATGAGCAAGGTGGCTTTCCATTGCCTTCCTTGCCATACTATGGCTGTATCCTGTGTGTTCATTCTTGGGGCTGGTTTGCCTGCTTGCGGGATGAAAAACCCCAGATAAACTGGCAGAAAAAACCCTGCTGTCCACCCAAAACCAGCTAACTTGGTTATGGCTGAAGAAGATCCTTAAGCTTCTCATGTCGTCATCGACGGGAATCAAACCTGGGATATTCCTTCCCCAGGCATATGGTTGCGAAGCGCATAGCCACTAGGCTAACCATGCAGGCACACAGTTGTAGCCAGTGTTGAATTTTTTTTGTTACATAAATATACATTTATGCAGTAAAGAACACAACAGTATTGCATAAATATATATTTTCCAAATAACTAATTGATTTCCTGAGGTAATAGTATTTTCAAAAACAGTTTTGTCACTACTGTTCTGAGTGTGATATTTATTTATTTATCGTATGGCTTGTATACATGGTTAAAAGACAATAAGATATAATACGCATGAGTATTATATTATATTATATGCGCCTGAGATGGAGGGAGCTGGTAGAAGAGGACTTGAAGATGAAGAACTTGGATGTGGTGACAGCCCAAGACAGGAAGGTGTGGAGGAGACTCATAACAAACAGTGACCCCACTTAAGTGGGAGAAGCTGCAGAAGAAGAAGAAGAAGATATGCGCCTGAAAGTATCTTCTTTCTCCACCTTTGCAACGAGTTGCCTGGTGTTGCACTACCTTACCCCAGTCCTGAAGATACTTTCAGGTGCAAACTTTGTTTGCTCACACTTGGATAAAGGATTAAACTAAACTTATTATAGTCTAACCAAGTGAAAAATAAACTCTCAACAAAAAAATTTTAATACACTTCCAATATTTCAGCAACGTCACGTTGCCATTTTCACAGGAACTTAAAAACAAGACACGTCCACGCAAGCACAACAAACAGTAAATGAGGACGAAGCAGGCAGCTATTCTTTCTCCTAAAGTCCTAATGGTGCCCCCTTGCGGGCAATGTTGGTATTCTTGGGCGATTGGGCCGAGGTCTTCTGATGTAGGTTTTCCAAATTTGGGGCAGTCTCATGCAACCAAATTTGTTGAGGTTTGGATTGTTTCTTAGGGCTGAGGCTGATTCCATGAAAAGCTTTTCGTATTTGAATTTACTATGGTGTATTATCATGGCTTTCTTCAGAAGAAAGCAATTAGGTTATTTGGTTACCTGGTTTTGTGGATGATTGTGGGAAGGATCCAGTGAAGATTGACCAAGACCAGGAATGTTAGCTGTAATCATAATTTGAGGTGTGAGAGGTACAAGAACCTACAGCATATCAGTACCGTGTAGATGAGGATTGAGAAACAAGAAACCTATTGACATTCTTTTTAAAGAGCTGTAGGTTAAAATTATTGGGAAACACATAATGAAGAGGGCTGTTCCAGAGGACAGAGGTAGATGGAATAAATGAGGAAGAGGAGAAGCAGGTTTGATCTGTAAAAGAGGCACAGAGCTGAAACATTATGTGAGATAGAGGTTGAAGTGAGACTGTGAGTGAAGGATCATCATCATTATTATTATTATCCGACACCTCCAGGGAGTCCAAAGACTCATTGAGGGAGAGTGTGCCAACAGCATCGAACGATTGATCCCCGTCCAACTACGAGCTGATAAGTGATTGGGGTGGTTGTAAAATAGTTTTTTGAGCAAAAAAGAATGCCTAATTTTTTAGAATCCGAAGAAACTATTGATGTGATTGTTTGTGCCAAGAGCGGTTTGGAGGTAAATGTCAGCTCAAGGAGAGAGTTTTTTTTTTTAATAACGAAACCTGTGGTGCGATCATAATTGCAAAAGAAACACACGTATTAACCACAGTAAAATTATTTAATTGCAAATATTTCATCCTAAGTATCTTAGGACATCATCAGTACAGTAGTTTAAAACAATAATAGGAATAACATACAGTTAGGGTGCATGATTACAATAGAATCTCATTAAACGCGCGTAACGTGTTACAAAAAAAATAATAAATAAATAAAATAAAATAAAAAATAAAATAAAATTAAAAAAAATAACAAAAAATTAATTATTTAACACAATTTTGTATGATAATTTCCCATTCAGGAATAGTAAGAACATCGTTGCGGTTTAACTGTATGTTATTCCTATTATTGTTTTAAACTACTGTACTGATGATGTCCTAAGATACTTAGGATGAAATATTTACAACTAAATAATTTTCACTGTGGTTAATACGTGTTTCTTTTGTAATTGTAACAAGGAGAAAGAGTTCATCATGTCTGGCGATGTGTGTATTACTGAGATCCCTTTTGTGAGAGAAAAGGCAGGACTGCATTTTGGTGGTATTGAAAGCAACTAGGTTACCCTTGCCCCGCTGAAGGATGGTATGCAATCAGCGTTATTGCAGATCTTCATGTGAGTGATGTCTGGGAACTAAATGTTTGTCAAAGGAGTAGGATGAGTGGGAGTGCTATCATCAATAAAGCTATGCATTGGATTTGCAGTGATCGAAAGTAGATCATCTGTGTATAAGAGAAAGAGAGTAGGTGAGAGAACAGAGCTCTGAGGTATTCCTGTATTAGTAGAAAAGCTCAAAGAAAGGGTGCTATCCACCATGACATGCAGTGAACGACCATAGAGAAAGCTGGCTATCCAGTTACAGAGGGTGGCAAGTTGATCGAAGGAAGGCAGTTTGCAAAGCAGGCTTTGATGCTAAACATGATCGAAATCGTTGGAAATGTTAAGGGCAACAGCATACATTTCTCCATACCTTCTCATGGCATGTGTCCAGTGGTGAGTGCTGTAGGCTAAGATATCGGCAATGGATTTAGATTGGTGGAATCCATATTGTAGTCGCTGAGTTGCTTATTTTTGAGAGGATTGAGGTGATGGCAGTTGGTCAGTATTTGAAAGGTAGGCTTTTGTGGAATGGGTTGGATATATGTTAGTTTCCATGAGATGGGATAGTTGCTAGCTGAGTATAGAGGATTGAAGAGATAAGAGAGGACAGGTGTTAGCTCTGGAACACAATGTTTGAATACAGTAGGAGAGATGCCATTGGGACAAGACCACTTTGTAAGGTTCAGGTTGTTTATTATTCTACTTGTCTTTCTGCCAAAAGGTCACAGTAAGAACATGGTGCTTTGTTGTCAGTATGAAGGTGATTTTGCCTTCGTCATCTATCCAAGAAGTTAGAGGAAAAGAGTAATGCTAGAAGGTAAGCTTTTTATTTGGGTGCTGTAACAGCGGTGCCATCTGGATGGGAGAGAACTGTGAGCACAGGTGAATAAAGGTTGCTTCCAATGGCTTTTTTGAGGAACCAGAGAAGGCACAGTTATCATTTTGATAAGAGACAAGTTTTCAGCTAGTGTCTTTTATGAAGTTGGATTTGGATTTGCTGATAGTTGATTTCCATTTATTGCATGCTTCCGCATAGGCTGTGTATGAAGCTTGGGTTCTTGTTGCAAGCCACCTGCAGTAAGCTGTGTTTTTTCTTCAACTGCTTTCCTACTCTTCTGTTGAACCAGTGCTTGTAGAGTGGATAGGAATTTTGGATGAAATGCAGGGGCGAATTCTCCATGCTTGAGAAAGAAGTAATGTTTATTTGTTAATAAATGCATGCATTTATAAGCATTCCATTTAGGCTTTTATTTTTGTAGACAGAAGATGTCTTAAGCTTGCATGGCAATAATTGAGCTTTGCGTTGTGTATCGAAGGCCGATGCTTGCTCGTCTAGTCAAAGCTACCTTGACTTGCTCGGTTATGTGAGCTTCCAGGTCCTCGCTACAGCACTGTGATTTCATGCACGCGCATAGCCATTTCCACTCCCTTCAAGTCGTCTTAAACACAGGCCATACGCAGTGAAAGTAGCTTCAGCCATCCTTTACAAGCGTGCACGTTGCTTGGGAAAATTAAGTTTCAACCAACTTTTTATGAAGATGTTATTGACCAGTTCATAAAAAAGAACCGTAGGGTAGAATTTGTATTGAAGTAGCTAAATTGAAAAAGACAGAATATCATTTGTAAAATAAATGTTGTATTTGTATGATTAAATGTACATAAATTTCTAAATACAGTAGAACTCAGTTATAACGATCACGGTTACAGTGAATTCACGTTTATAACGAATAATTTTGAAGGTATATTCGAATTACATTTGATTTAATGCATGTATTTCATGTTTATTACGAATTCGTTTCACGGGAATAATGAACGAATAATACACGTTAGGCATTCCTTTACTAACATTTCGTATGTACACATTTTCTGGTTGTGGAAAAATGTCGGGAGTCAAATGGAAAATTTTATCGGTTTCCTAAAAAGTAGAAATTATACGGGAGGTGGAAAGGGGCCAATCAAATCTGACAGTAGCAAAGAAGTACGGTTTGTCCCGATCTACAATATCAACAATTTGGAAGAATCGCGAGTTGACTCTGAAAGCTTTTGAAAACAATTTATCGAAGTGTAAAAAACTTAAAAAGTGTAATAAAAGTGAAATTGACAAGGCACTTCTTTCGTGGTTTAAAGTACAAAGAACCGCTGGCTTGCCTATTAGCGGACAAATTTTGAAAGTTCAAGCCGAAAAATTTGCTGTTCAACTTGGTTATAGCAATTTTAAATGCAACAATGGGTGGATTGATCGCTTTAAGAACAGAAACAATATTGTCTACTCAAAAGTAAGTGGCAAGGTGTTGTCCATTGACAGAAACGTTTCTGACTGGATCAGGAATGTATGGGCAGTCATCAAACGAAGGTATGGATACAACAACATTTATAATCCAGACGAAGCAGGGTTTTTTAATAATTTAACGCCCGATAAAACTTTTCAATTTAAAAACGAAAAGTGCATTGGCGGAAAACTTATCAAAAATAGACTCACAGTTTTATTTTGTGCGAACATGACCGGTAGCGATAAAAGAAAGCTTCTTGTAATTGGAAAATTGGCAAAGCCTAGATGCTTTAAAAACATAAAGAAACTTCCCATTGATTATACAGCGAATAAGAAGGCCTGGATGACATCTTCAATTTTCTAAAATGAAATTCGCAAGTGGGATAAAAATCTTTGCAGTGAAAACCGGAAAATTTTGTTATTAATAGACAACTATCCTGCCCATCCTGTAGTGGCTAATTTAACAAACATAAAACTTCTTTTTTTTGCCACCGAATGTGACATCTGTCTTGCAACCACTTGATCAAGGCGTAATTAGATGTTTTAAATCCTATTTTCGTTGTCTGTTAGTCTTGGAACTGATAGAATGCAGAGAAAAATCCATGGAAAATGCTTATGCTTACGATTCGAAGATCAGTGTACTTCACGCAGTACGTTTAATGAGGGATGCTTGGAATTTGGTGTCATCGTCTACAATACAAAACTGTTTTAAGAAAGCCGATCTTGCGGAATACGAGTTCAAATCTGAAGAAGATGGAGAGGATAACTTACCGTTATCAGCGTGGTTAAAAGCACGAAACTTGAACAATTTTGAAACGTGCACAGAGATTGATAATTTTATAGACATTGATAATGGCATCGCAACTTCGGGTATACTAACAGACACTGACATCTTAAAACAAATCTCTCATACACCAGAAGAAGATAATAGTAGTAGTGACTCCGAGGAAGAAAATAGCAGTGATGAGAAAATCGTTACCTGGTGTGAAGCAGAAAGTGCTTTACATATTTTAACAAGATTTATGGAATCGCAATCTGTTAGTTCAGATGACACATTCAAGCATCTTAGTGGTATAAGGAACAATTTCAAATGTATGAAATATGCATCTTGTGCAAAGCAAAGCACGCTTGATGATTTTTTATGTAAAAATGTGAAGTTTTAAAAATAAATTTTTGTTCTTTATATGTATGTATGTATGCACATATGTATTTATGTTACCCAATATACCTATGCTGAGAAAAATCTGAAAACATTTTTAATTCGCTCAAATTATGACCTTCTTGGATATAACGAATAACGGTTATTACGAACAAATATATGCGGTCCCGTGGAATTCGTTATAACCGCCTTCTACTGTATATAGTTTTGAATGGTCAGTAATTCATTATTCTGCTAATCAGACTTCAATCACACCTCTCACTCCCTGAATGATAACAGGAGCAGTGGTGTAGGTAGAGCTTTTGCCGCCCCTCTCAATACACACCAAAAATAAAAGTCAAAATGATGTATAGGGAAATAAATTAAAACACTGTCTATTTTTGAAGTAAAACTTTAATTTCAACATTCTAAAATGTTATTTTTCTTGCTTTTCTGTTAGCAAAATCATCGATGATATTGGCGAAGTCTATTTCATAATAATGTAGGTAATTCTTAATCTATTTTTTTTAGAAAAACTCCTCACAACTAGCAACACCTGCAGCAATTGTGAAGAAAATTCGCAGTAGTATTACAATATTTGGAAATTAGTTCTCGAGACTGTATTTTAGAATTAACTGCAAAAGTTCAAAAAGGTTCAAAGTGCCTCCCGAGGTGGACCGCCCCCTCTGACCTTCCCTTGCTACGCCTCTGAACAAGAACAAGCGTGAATTTCAAGATCAGCATTCACCATCTGATGAAATGAGGGATGAATGCCTTCATGTCACTGAGGATGATTTTTCTGTGACTCGCTCAGTGCAGGCGTCTGAGGCAGAAGAGAAGCTATAGTCATGATATGAGAAAGAAGAGTAGTAGTAGTTCCAAAGATCATCCCACTTTGTACCTTTTAGTACTAGAGGATGTGAGGTTGAATGTGGTCAGAGTGAGGGCGTTCTGCAAGACTGGAAACTTGCACAAGATTGTGGTCAGATTTGCCAAGAGGAGGGGTAACTTCTACAGTGCTAGATGGAGATCTGGTTTGAAAAATAATGACAAGGTTATTGGGAGAGTGGAGGGGTTATCTGGAATTCAGGTAGGTAGCTGCATGTTCATTAGATTGTTGTCTATAGCAAAACTTCCGCATCACGTCTTGTTCAATCTGTAGTGTTGGAGTAGGCCAGACAGTTGGATTGTGGACATTCAGGTCACCTAGGATGATTACTTCACTGTTTTGGTACCTGGATTGTAGATGGTTGAGTTTCGTGCAGAAAAAGGTGAAGAGATCTTTGTGGTTTTTATAGTTTGGAGACCAGTAAATGTAGCAGATCAATGTTACTAAGTGGGGCAAGGAAACCTTCAGCCAGTGGAGGTCACAAGCAGGGGATTCTAAATTTGGCATTCTCTTTGGAAAGGAATTATGAATAGTATAATTTGGGCATTGAAGGTAAACTACGGTTGATGTAGCTGTAATTTGGGTTTCTGTTAAGAGAATGAAGTCTGGTTTGGATGTCTATAAGTGGCGATGAACATTGTTTATGTTGGAATTTATGCTGCAGATGTTTGTGAAGTAGATGTAGAAATTATTTTTAAGGGATCCTAGTGAGTTTGGAGTATTGTTTGGATGAAATGGTTGATGAGGGAGATTTATTATGTTCGCACTGTTGCCATCATTGATTGTCTGTTTCATTTTTGGTTTATTATTAGATGAAAGAAAAAGTGAGTACATGCAGTTGGGGGATGGAGATAGAATTGTGAGCCATAGACCCATACCAAGAGTGACCTGTCTCCTTGCCATTCTGTGGCTTCGATAGTGCTTCCCCCAATACCACCACTTGGACTCCCTCACCAGGAATGACTTGGTAGAGTATCAGGCAGCGGGATTATTCGGCAGTTTATTGGGAAGCCTCGACTCGTTACTGACTGTTTTCAGACTCATGTTATCTGGTGACTGGCCTGTCTTACCACCATTTTAATGTTGTACCCTTGAAATAGAGGAGGGTCTGTGTCTCTAAGTATGTTAGTCATGCCTTATTACTCACACTGCATGGAGAAGAGAGGGAGTTTGGAAGCCAGAACCCCTGTTCTGGAGGCTAAACATGGCATTCACCGTTTCAAGCCTCTAGTAAGCAGGGTAGTGGTGGTGGTGTTTCACCAGGCGATGAAGGTCATCTACTACCTAGTGGTCTAGTTGGCATTTCTCCCAACTAGGAAGATATTTTTTTGCAGCAGGAATGCTTGCTGCAAATGTTAGAGCTCCTTTTGTGTAAACAGGTGATACCACAGGAAGGCTGGGTTGACTTAACAGAGAGTGGTTGTATATTTCGCATCCCTGCCCATTAGTAGTCCTAAGGTTGTGCTCTTATGCAGAGCCTCAGATAGCCATCCTTGGAAGGCTATCTGAGGAAGCATGAATAAGGTAGTGAGAAGGCAGAATTTTTGATTCACTAGTGGAAGATAAGTAGAATACTTTGCTGGAAAGTGTGAGTGCAGAGATAGTGAATGAGTGTACGATGTAATTTGATATATATTGTGATAGATAGTAAGGCCTCCCACAATGAGTTTTGTGACTCATTGTGGAGGGAGACCTAATGATTATAATAATGATCTCAAGTTGATGGGAATTATATTCTGTTTTTTAAAAGATAAGGTATTCTTGTCTATAATAAATTTTTGATAGTAGTAAATAAATTCTGAACATCGTAGCAAATGCTACGATGTCCAGAAAGTCTAGAAATTTCAGTACCTCATAGGGAAATGAAAATGGAATTTCTAGCTACTAAGAGATAATTACCTGAGACAACATGCAATGGAGAAGACTTGAGGTTTGAGAGTACTTGGGAAAGCAATTTTTGTGGTTTTGACCTGGGAGATTCCCAGACATACACAATTTTCTGATAACAAGGGATATAGGTGGAATTACCAAGCAGATGAATATGACAACTGAGGGAATCAGCTTAACCTCCCTGAGCATTGCATAGAAATTTGGAGGGGAGAGATGTTAACAATGCACAGGAGATGGTTATTTGAAGTAAGCACGCTATATAATCAGGCTGTATACCCTGAGTCAGGAGGATACGTCAGATAGGAATTAGATGGATAAATAACATCAACAAGCATGAGCTGCAAAAAAAAATAAACTTGTGGAAGGAATATAAAAAAAATATGATCAGCTAGTCGTAACACAGTATAAGACGCAAGGATGTCATGGTAAGAAAGGCCAAAACTAATTATCAGGAGGCCAGCTGATGAGGCCCATGAGATTCCTATAAGAACAGATTGAAGATGAATTTCAAAAACTGGCTGATAGGTGAAAATAAAAGAGGAGACAAGATAGAAACATGTAAGCTATTAAATGGGTTTTATAGGGATAATACCAATACTTGAGATTGAAAAGACTTTTTTCAAGAAGGCAAGAAGGAATTGTATAAGTGTTTAATTAACAAGGGTGTTAGGACCAGGTTTTGCTTGGAAGGTGAGGAATAGGTAGAATGGATTGTGTTTGTGAGTGCTTTATCAGTGAATGAGTTCGAGAGATATAACACGCATTGTGTAAACAGTGGTCAGTGGTTGGTCTCCCATGATGAGACTTTTGATTCCACAGAGATGCACAAAAAAATACAAGATAAATATCAGTAAGACAGCAGAATGTTCTGGTGCCACATTGAAAAGGCTTAGAAATGCAGGAAATAGTACAGTGAAAAGAATCAGCAACGATAAAGGTGACATGAAAATCGAAACAGAAGATATTCTGGATATCTGGAGTAATTATTATTATTACACCCTTCTTGGAGTCGGCAGACTCATCGTGGGAGGTTCATTCAACTGATAACATATTTATCACATAGAATCTTAAAATCTTTAACACTCCACGCATTAACAACATATTCTGGTAATGCATTCCATTCATTAACAATTCTCCATGTAAAAAATCTACTCCTCACACCTCTCTTCACCACACTTGTACATAACTTCCAGGGATGACCTCTGGTTCTTCCCCTCTCACCTTCTAACTTTTTTTATACTCTCCTCAGGATTAATCTGATAAAATCCTCTCATTAACTTAAATGTCTCTTTCATATTACATCATTTCCTCCATTCACCAAACTCTGCAATCCACATTTCTTCAACCTCTCTCATAGCCAGCATTACAAAGTCCTGACATTGTCTTAATCACTTGCCTCTGGATCCTCTCCAATGTCTCCACATCATATTGAAAACCAACCAGATGACCAGATTTGAGCAAAAGTGTGGCCTGACCTGTGCCTTATACAGTGGCACAACCACCTCCTTATCCTTACATGTTACAGTACTAATTATCATAGCAGCACTATGATGTGCAGCCTTTGCAACACTAGCAGTATCCACACTAAACTTCAATATGGTACACAGCTATATATTTCTGCACTCCTAAATGCAACACCTTGCACTTATTGATATTAAAACTACAACTCCACTCCTTTGTCCAAGTAAAAAGTCTATTCAAACTTTTGTGAAGGAAATTAACATCAGCAGTGCCACTTATAATTCTTTCCAACTTTGCATCATCAGCAAACAACTGAAGATCTTCAGTCAGTCCACATGATATATTGTTTACAAACAAGTTAAACAGCAGGGGCCCAAGAACAGAACCCCTATGGCACACACACACACACCACTGGTTATCCTCTTTTTTAAAGACACTGCTCCATCATAAACAACATGCTGGTATACTTCATAGAGCCAATCTCTGATCCATCTAACCAGTATACTATCTATTCCCATCCTCTGCAGTTTGTACACTAACTTATCATGTGATAATCTATCAAACGCTTTTGCAAAGTCCAAGAATAAGATTCTCCCTTATCTAACACATTTGTTACCTTATCATAAAATTCAAGTAAATTGGTAAAAGAGGACCTGCTCTTTACAAATCCATGCTGACCATCATAAAGAATACTATGTCCATTGACCCAATCCTGTAGTGGCAGTGTCAACACTTCATTAACAACTACATCTTGTAAAGTTACCGCCAAATCCAAAAATTAAAGCCTCTAGTTGCTTCAATCACGTACTGCTTAAGATACTTATCTCTCAGAAATTTCACAAACTCGCTCTCCTTGTTCCCATACACTATATCCTCCTTCCATTCTATATTCCTGTAATTAAAGTCTCCCATCAGGATCACCTTCTTTTTACATGCCCAACTAATTTGCCTTTACATTTGATAGTCAGTATTCTTTGCATTTCCTGGCCTATAACAACATCCTGTCACATATACTAACCTGCTTATTTCAACTTCACACCACACAGATTCAAAATCTGTGCATGCACTAACAACTTCTGCACTTTGTGGACACAATTCTTCTGTAATCATTAGCAGCACTCCTCCCTCCTCTTTTTTGCATTTCCCTCTTTCCAGAAAATTATATATCCTTCTAATTTTGTTCCTGAAATCTCATCCTTCTCAGACAACCAAGTTTCACTTATTCCAATTATCTTTGAGCATACTGACTCAATCAATGCAACAAACTCCGCTCTCTTTTGTCCAATTTGTCCAAACAACCTCTCACTGTTGAGTCAATTCCTTAGTATGACCTGTTTCCACAAAATGGGTTCTGGTACCCCAATGAGTATTCCTGCTGCAAAATGATACCTTCCTGGTTGGAGGAAATGCCAACTAGACCCACTATGTGGTAGATGACCACTTGAGGAAACACCATCACCCTGCTTACTGGGGACCTGAAGTGGTGAAAGCCATGTTTAATTTCCAGAACAGGGGTTCTGGTTTCTCTCCCCCTCCATGCATTGTGAGAGTGATACCCTTCAAGGGTATGCACACATACTTAGAGACCTAGAACTGCCTCCATTTTGAGGGTACATCAATTAAATCAGTGTTATTGTAGGCCGGCTGCCAGATAGTATATGGGCCCAAACTTGTCAGTAACATCAGGAGGCTTCCTGGTCAACTGGTGCATAATCTCACTTCACATACTCTGCCAGGTCATGCTTGGTGAGGGAGTCTGAGCAATGGTAAGCGGGAACACTGTTGAAGCCATGGAATTGCAAAGAAGAGATTGGTCATTTTCCATGTTCAAGAGTATCTCCTTCTGCCATATGTTCCCACTCTTTCCATTCATCTAACAATAAACCAAAAATGAAACATACCATTTATTCAATTTGTCCAAACAAATCAAACCAAGCACAATATTCCAAACACAATCCCTACTAAAAATAACTTTTTACATCCAATTTACAAACGTCCGTGCTATAAATCTCAACATAAGTGATGTTTGTTACCACTTGCAGACATCCAGACCTGATCTCCTGTTCTTAACAGAAACCCAAATTACATCTACATCTACCACAGTTCACCTTCAGTTCCCAAATTATACTCATTATGATTCATTCCACCACAATAGTGGCACCAGGACCTTGGTGCAATCTCATGTTGCTTGCTGGAGAATGCCAAATTTAGAATTCTCTGCTTTTGACCTCCTCTGACTCAAGGTTACCTTGCCCCACTCTGTAACGTAACATTAATCTGCTGCATTTACCAGTCTTCAAACTCTGAAAACCTCTTCACCTTCCTTTCCACAAAGCTTGTCCATCTTCAATCCAACTATCCAAATGGTAAAGTAAACTCTCTTAGTTGATCTTAATGTCCACAACTCCAGATATTTCCGCTTTTCCAACAGTACTGATCAAGCTGGACATGTTTGCTATATCTAACACAAATCATACATCTACCTACCCAAATTCTTGAAAATCCCCTCCACTTTCCTGATATCTTTAACCTTTTTTATTTAGTTCTCCTTTTACATACACCATAGAGGTCACCTCTCCTCTAAACAACTCATATCACAATCTTGTGCAAGTTTCCAGGCTCACAGAACTCCCACCTCCCTCTCCTGACCACATCTAACCTTGTTTCCTTTGGCATTACAAAGGTACCAAATGGAATGACCTCCAGAACTACTACTCTACCTCTCCACAGCATGTCTATTGCTTCTGCTCTTCTGACCCAGACACCTGCATGAGTAAGTTACAGGAATCATCCACAATGGCACAAAGGCATTCATCCTCATCCTCTTTTCAAGCCCTGGTTCAACAGAAGATACATGAAAGCAGTTAAAGAAAAAGATTCAGCTTACTGCAAATTCTTGCATTAACCCCCCTCCCCCAGCCTTATACTTAGCCTATGTTGAAGCATACAATAAATATAAAACAGCTATCAGCAAATCCAGTTTAACTTCATAAAGACCAATAGCAGAAAACTCACCTCTTGTTCAAATGGAAGCTGTGCCGTCTTGTCTCTTGCAAAACCATCTGATTCAACTACTGCCCACCTGCGCTTTCACCCTTCTGTCATCCAAGTGGTATCATTATTACCCCAATTCAAGGTAAAACTGACCTCCTGGCATCACTCTTTTCCTGTAACTCTTGGATAGATGATAAATGCAAATCGCCTCCTTCCATACCAGCAACTGAGCACCATATGTCTCGTGTGGCCTTTTGGTAGACATAAATAGAATATTACATAGCCTGAAGACTACTAAGTTGTCTGGCCCTGATGGCATCTCTCCTGTTGTACTCAAACGGTGTGCTCCAGAGCTAACACCTGTCCTTTGTCATCTTCTATACTCAACTGGCACCCATCCCAACACAGAAGCAAGCTCATATTCAACACATTCCAAAAAAAAAAAAAAAAAGATAAAAGTGTACTGTTCAACTACTGACCAATTGTCATCACCTCACTCCTCACCAGAATATTGAAGAAAATCATCAATAGTCAACTTCTTAGTGAAGACTCTCACCTTAATCAGTGGTCATTAGTATGGATTTTGCTAATCCAGATCCAGAGCTGATCTCTTAGCCTATATCACCCACCATTGGACTCATGACATGGAAAGGTTTGGAGAAACAGAGTTGGAGGTTCAGAGTTGCCCCTTGATATTTCCAGGGCTTTTAATCATGATTGACAATGAGGTTTGTCAATCTTGACAAACAATGAAGTCACCCTGTGTAACTAGCTAGCTATCTTTTTCACTGGCCATTCACTGCATTTCATGGTGGACAGCACTCTCTCTTTGAGCTTTGTCACTGATGCAGGAATGCTTCAGAGCTCTATGCTATCGCCTACACTTTTTCTCTTATACATAAATGGCCTACTCTTACCTTTATGCACAGCTTTGTTGATGTTAGCACACTTCATTCATTCTACTCCTTCGACAAACCATGTATTTCTCATACACCTTCCCCCAAGCATCAAGATCATCTGTAACCAATGCCTTAAACACTGATATCCAAATCACCCTTCACTGGAGCAAAGATAACCCGATTGCCTTCAGTGCCATCAAAACACAGTCCTTCCTGCATTTTCTCTCACATAAGGGATCTCAGCTCACCTTCCCTTTTCACAGTAATATACACATCACTAAATGAAATCAGATCTCTCTCTCCTTGGACTGACATTTACCTCCAGCCTCTCTTGGCACAAACACATCACATCACTCAATCTCTAAAATTAGGCATTCTTTTCTACTTAAGAAGCTATTTTACACCTAACCAACTACTAATCCCATATAAATCCCAAATCTACCCACCTTTAAAATACTGTTTCCATATTTAGGATAGAGCACCTAAAACTTCTTAAAAATTCTTGATGCTGTCCAGAAGAGAGCAATTTAGCTCATAAGTGACTCTTCCCTCAGAGGGTTGCTTCAACCTCTTTCTCACAGATGCTATGTTTCAGTTCTGTCTCTCTTCTACATGTACTTTCATGGTCAGTGCTCAAGTGAATTGGCAAATATCATTTCTCTGCTTGCTGTCAGGCCTGTTAAAACAAGGGCATCAGCTACCCAGTATCTCTTTCCAGTACAACTGCAAACATATCAAACCTTCTTCTCCTCTTTCTCCTTTATGCCATCTACCTCTGAAACAGCTTTCCTCATAAGATGTTTCCCAACAACTTTAACTTTAAGTAGAATGCCAATAGATTTCTTCTTTCTCAGTCCTTATCTGCATCTTGCACACTCCACTGTTGTGCTATGGGTGTATTGTACCTCTTGTATGTGGGATAAATACAAAAAAAAAAATAAATAAATAAAAATTTCTTTTTAGCCAGTGGCTATAATCCCCAGAAAATAGAAAAAAAAATACTAAATGCCCCCCCTCCCCCAAATCCAAATGCAATGTTTCAGTTCTTTGTTACTTCTACAGGTATTTCCATGGTCACTCAGCTGACATTGACAGACATTATTCCTCTACTTATTGTTGGGCCTGTTAAAAACAAGAGCAGCTGCTGCTGCCCAACATTTGTTTTCATAACAACTGCAAACAGTGAACCTGATCCACATTAATCTGGTAATAATCCCTTACCAACTTTATATGTCTTGATCATGTTCCCCTCATCCTTCTATCTGCTAGACTTTGCAATTTGCATTCCATCAATCTGTCTTCATATTCAACTTCCCAGAGACTAGAAAAATTACTTTAGTCAATCATCTCTGAACACTTTCCAACATCTCTTCATCTTTTAGAAAATTTGCAGACCAAATCTGCGCAAATACAGACTTGGAATAATCCATCTGCAGTCTAATGAAAGCTTTCTTCTTCGTGTCATCTGTCTAGTGACCGGTTATGTCCCCTTTGCACAATCTGTCTCCACTGTTTCTAGTCTTCTCGAACTTAGCAATAAGGTTGGGGAATTCACCTCTTTCTTTTAAGGATCTGAGCCAGCTTTTCCTCAGTCTTCCAGGTGGTTGTTTTCCTGTTCTTCCATTTAGCACGATTTGGAAGTCTGTGAGGAGGTATTCATCGCTGAACATGGCTGAACCATCAGAGCTGTTGCTGAAGAATAATGTCTGTGAGATTGTCCTGGTAGTTGAGAACCTTCTTTACTTGTTCTATGGTTTTATGTTCAGTCCAGTGTGCTTTGTTTATTTTTCTTAGGCACTTCCCCTCTAATGTATTTATTTCGAGTAGTTCCTTTTTAGTGAGTCGGCATGACTCACTTCCATATGTTGCTGTAGGGATGATCATGGCTTTGAATAGTTTGATTTTAAGATATTTCAAGAGTTTATCGTCATCATCATCATCATCAAATTCCTGCCATGTACTCTCAAGGGTTATACAGGATATGATAGTACTACATGAAAAAAATTACATCATTACTAACTTCCTATCTACAATTTTCCTCCAAATCAGTCTCCAATAAGGTTGTTTCTGTGCCTCTCCAAATTATGAATACATCATCTACATATCTCCACTAAACTAACAGCTTTGGGTTTAATTTGGAAAGGATCTCACCTTCTAGTTTTTCCATGAACAGATCAGTGCAGGGAGGTGATAAGGGATTGCCCATGGCTAAGCCATCAAGTTGTTCATATAATGTGTCATCATCATCAAATTCCTGACATTTATCCTCAAGGGGTGTACAGGATATGATAGTACTACATGAAAAATTTACATCATTACTAACTTCCTATCTACAATTTTCCTCCAAATCAGTATGTTATTTGTCAAGACTCCAACAGTATCAGATCTTATATTTCTATCGTCTAAGGCACTTTGTACCATATCAATCCACCTATATCTTGGTCTTCCTCTGGGTCGTTTTGCTGCCAACCTGGCAGAGAACACTTGTTTTGCTAATTTTTCTTCACCCATTCTGTTTTAGTGACCATACCACCTGAGATTGGCTCTGCTAATGCATTCCTGGATGCTGACAATGTCAAGTCTTTCCTAATATCCTTGTTTTTAACATGATATTGCCATTGATGCCATCTGTTCATGTCTATAATCTTTCTCAGGACTCTCATATCTGCGGTCTCTAGTCTTTGGTCAAACGTTTTGCTTCTGACCCAGCTCTCAGATCCATAAGTTAAAACTGGTTTGAACACTATCTTATATACAGCTAATTTAGTGTTCCAACTAATTTCTCTCTTATTCCATATGAATTTATTCAGTTGACTTCCTACCATACCAGCTTTGCTGATTCTGTTGTCTATTTCTATATTTAATTTACCATCTTCAGTAAAAATCGTGCCTAAGTAGCTGAAATGTTTTACTTGTTCCACAGATTCTCCATTCACAACACAGTTGACATTTTCACTGATTCTGCCTATTTTCATTGTCTTTGTCTTTTTATTGCTGACCTTCATACCATATCTATTAAAACAGTTATTCAATTTAGTCAGAGAATCTTGCAGACTTTTAGCAGATTTATTTAGAAGTATAACATCATCTGCATAAAGCAAAGAGCTGACATTACATCTCCAATTTTGATAGCATGTTTAATACCACTTTCCTTCATAATGTGATCCATATAGATAATGAATAACAGAGGGTATAATGTACATCCTTGTCTCACACCAGATTTAACATTAAACCATCTTGGTTCTATATTTTGTTTAATTTATTCAGGTTCTACCATCCAATGTTAATTCTGTGTTTTACTTTTTCAGTGCTGTCCAAATTGTGGGTAATGGTGCTTCCTAAGTAGACAAAGAATTTTACTTGTTCTAGGGTTTGGTTCTCCAGAGTTATTGAGATTTTTAACTTCTCTTCCTATTTTCATTATTTTGGTCTTACTGCTGTTGATCCTCATTCCAAAGTTTTTACATGCTTCATTTAAAAGATGAACTGCTTTTTTCTAATTGTAGCTTGGATACTGCCAGTATTACTTTATCTATCATCTGCATATTTGTGTGGTTGATGTTTCTTCCATTTATATTTATCCCTGGTTCGGTGGAGATTTCTTTGCATATTTCCTCTAGGTATATGTTGAATAAGTGCAGTGAAAGTGGGCAGCTCTGCATGACTCATTTTTCTATCTTAAATTCTTCTGTTTTTATATTATTAAATTTGATGAGTGCTTTTGTGTCTTTGTAAAAGTTTGAAATGAAGGTCAACAATTCGGAGTCTATTGATTTAGAGTTTAAGATGTTGATCAGTTTGTCTCTGTCTATGGAATCGAAGATTTTTTAAAATCAACGAAGCTGCAGTACACTGGGTAGGTTGTGTTCCCAACATATTTCTGCTATAGTATTAAGCATGAAGATTTGATCAGTCGAAGATCTTGTGAGTCTGAAACCAGCTTGTTCTTCCTCGACAATTTCTTCCATTAATTTATGCATGCAGTTCCATATAATTCAAACAAATATCTTGTAGCTCTGATTTAAATGGATGGGTATTATGATCCCAGTTTTCCAATTATTAGTTATTTCTCCTGAGAATAAAATTTGGTTAAAAAAGTTTCAATAAATATTTTATGGTTCCCTGGCCTCTGTGTTTCCAGAGTTCAGTAGGGATTTGGTCAATTCCAGGGGTTTTGGATGTTTTCTTTTGGTTTATTTCTTTAAGTAGGAGCTCTTTCATTTTCTTTGCTATTTGATGAGCCCCACATTTGGTTCTTTGGAATAGTGTTTGGTGGTATTCTTTCCATATTTTTTGTATATCTTGAATTGCACTGGTTTCTGTATTATTAGAATCTGTCATTTTTAAAGTGATGTTATTATATTCTTTGGTTAGATCTTTTATTATTTTGTAAACAGTTTTAGTGTCATGTTTTGCAGTTCTGTTTCTATGGTATCCTCATATATTTATATGTCTTTCGTTTATTTTGCTTATGTCTATTTGTTGCTCTTTGGGATGTCTTATAGTTGCTCTTTGGGATGTTATTTTTCAATTTTTAATTTAATCTTTGCTGAGAGGGCATCATAGTCAGAGTCGAAATCAGGCTTTTTTAGGGCTTTGACATTCTGTACTGATGCTTTCCATTTATTTCTTATTAAAATGTAGTTAATACAATTTTTGTGACTCCATCTGGTGATGTCCAAGTATATTTATGGGAAGGCCTATGGTAGAATTGGGTGTTGGAGATAAACACATTATTTTATTTGCAGAATTCAAGTAATTTTTCTCTCAGGTTATTCAAGTTATTTCTCTCATCTGTTTCGAATTGCCCATGGCACCCTTCATATCTGGTAAGTATTTCCCCATTTTGAAATTGAAATCTCCCATGACTATTGAGATATCTTTTTTTATTAATTTTGTTTATGAAAGCCTTAGACAATGTAATCATAACATCCTTACTCCTACATGTGAGCTTTCTCTGCATTATTGCCATAATGTGCTGTGCTATTCTCATAGTTTTAGCAAAATGTCCCTAAAATTCCAGGTCCTTATCCACCAGTACCCCTAGTTCCCCCACACCGCCTCTAAAATATCTCCACTAATCTTATAGTCTGTATCCCATCTGTGTTTCCCATACTTTAAAACCTTACACTTTGCTATGTTGAACTGGTAGTCCCAATTGATTTGTCCATTCAGAATGTATTCATTGTATCCACTTGCAAAGCTACAACATTCATTATACCCCTCATAGTTCTTCCCAATTTTGCATCACCTGCAAGTAAATGTATGTCACCATTCAAGTCATTCTCAATATCATTTACATACAGATTAAACAGCAATGACCCCCCCCCACCTCGAACAGACCCTTGGAGCATACTAGTGACTTTCCTCTCTGGAATATTGCTTTCCCCATGTACAACCTGCTGATACCTATTAGCAGTGGTGGTTCGTGGCTTGAAATCGTGGGAGTGCTGCAACCTTCGAAATATACATACACACTAAGTACAATGCATACGTCTTTGGATAAAATATCAAAATTATGGTAAAAATTTTTAAAAAAATTAAACATGAAAAAATATTGTTTATTATCTATAAAATTATTCAGTTTGGTATAATTGAAAATTACTTAAAAATAAAATCCATTCCTTTAATTGTAATTAAAGGAATGGATTTACAATTTTTGGACATTACAATTAAATCCTTTAATTGTAATGTCCAAATAATTAAAGAGACGGAGTAAACATGATAAGCACTACGAACACTCTACTAGTGGTGCAAACTGCATATAAACAACAGTGGAACTGCACGATGGACAGTGCCGCATTACGCTAATCGCTCGCATCTCACTATGACGTACATATGCTTGCGCGCATGTTGCAATATGACACTGTGGTAAACACAGTGCTGCTAGCATCCTTCACCCTCCTAAGTGCTACAAGATGGATTTTTATTATTTTTTTATACAAATTAATAGAATTGTATAGGATTGTTAATGATAAAATTAAATATTACAAGCAAATATAAATAAATTAATAAATATATTTATATATCAAGAAAAATTGGGAGTGCTGCAGTTCTGCAGTGCCTATGCACGAGCTGCCCCTGCTTATTAGACAACCAGTCTCCAATCCAGTGCACTAATCTACTATCCAACCCCATCTGTTCCAGTTTAATTACCAGCTTGCATGTGACACACTCTCTCTCTCTGAGGCTTTAGCAAAATGTGAATATATACCACTGTGTATGCATATCCATTGCCTAATGCACCTATCATCTTGTTATAATAAGTAAGTAGATTGCTAAAACACGATCTTCCTTTAGCAAACCCATGCTGTCCATCAAAGAGAAAGCAAATATAAATAAATTAATAAATATATTTATATATCAAGAAAAATTGGGAGTGCTGCAGTTCTGCAGTGCCTATGCACGAGCTGCCCCTGCTTATTAGACAACCAGTCTCCAATCCAGTGCACTAATCTACTATCCAACCCCATCTGTTCCAGTTTAATTACCAGCTTGCATGTGACACACTCTCTCTCTCTGAGGCTTTAGCAAAATGTGAATATATACCACTGTGTATGCATATCCATTGCCTAATGCACCTATCATCTTGTTATAATAAGTAAGTAGATTGCTAAAACACGATCTTCCTTTAGCAAACCCATGCTGTCCATCAAAGAGAATCCTGATCCTCGCTAGTCTCTCTAACATCTTTACCAGAATTCCAGACAAACTTGGCATGTAATTTGAAACCTTGGTCTTATCATCATCACATTTATGAAGCAGAACAATTTTGCCTTCTTTCTCAGGGCAAATCTAAGACTCTTGTTAAAGAGATAAGTTAAAGCTGTTGTTAACTCCCCTGGAACATTTCCTCAAGACATGCAGTGATATACCTTCAAGTCCTACAGCTTTATTGACATCAAGTTTAGTAATTTCCTCGTATACCTCCTGCTCACCCACCATCAGTGATTCCTTTTTTCCCCCTCCCACTGCTCTCAAGTTCTGCATGATGTTGTTTCACAAGGATGAAATACCTTTATAAATTGCTCATTTAACACATCTACTATACATTCAATAGTTATCATTCTACCATTCTCTTCAACAAGTGTCATCCTTCCATAATCATTCTTTCTTTTATTGGCCATGTATCAAAAAAAACTCCCTGGGATTCCTTTTTGGCCTGCATTTCTGCTACTTTTATCAAGCAAGTTACCTCTCTTGGTTGCTCTTTGTACTCCTCCTGCAACTGTCTGTTACTACCACTCATCGTATAACTACCTCCAAAATGCTGCCTTCTTCCCAATTGCATTCTTCATCTCTTCGTTCATTCATTTCACACCCATTTTATTTGACTCTTGATCTTTGGAATGCATCCAGGCATTGCCTCTGCCAGATAGTTCCTGAACAGGTCCCAAGCTGCATTGATCTCCTTTCCTTTAAATTTTTCATTCTCTTATGTAGCTGCAAACTGCTTCTAAGCTTGTCATAATCACCAGCCTTATCATTCCACATGTATCCCTCTCTCATAGAAGTCTTCATATGGCTTGCCACCACCCACGTAATCATATCATGGTCACTTTCACCGACTGGAGGGAGATTTCACACCTCGTTTACAATAATATCCTTTGATGAGATAGTCAAATCCAAAACCCTTGATCCCCTTGTACTCTCTTACGTACTGCCTAAAGTATGTCTCTCAAAAACTCAAGAAATTCATTCCCTTTGCCCCCCCCCCCCCCCCGATGCTGTCTCTTCATTCCAATCTATATTAAAATCATAATTAAAATTATTCATAATGATTGTCCTTTTCTCATTAGCTAGAACAATTTGTTGATACATTTCCTTCTTACTGCCCTTCACATTACTATGTCTATTGCAACACCCAGCTAGATAATTTCATTTTGTTCACCACCTCACACCATACTGTTCGCTCCTTTCATCTCCACGTTAGATGGGGATAACTCCTTTTCTACCATAAACAGCACTCCTCTTCTGCCCTGCCTATCCTCATGAAAAATATTATCTCTACCCACCCAGCCTATTCCTGTATTCAGAATGTCACCCTCATCTAACCATATCTCACTTATTCCAACAATTTTTGGAGAAATATACTCATTAATGTTACAATTTCATTTCCTTTATTTCAAATACTTCTGGCATATGTAATCATACTACTAGCTTATTTCTGGTTCTGTAATAAGCTCCACCAACCCCACTCCTCCAATATGACTCCTCCATCCCCCCCCCCCCCGGCTACTCCTGTGTCATCGCTGAACTTGCACCTCTCCTCAGACCTGTTTTATTTCCCTCACACCCCTGGTCATCCCAATCTTTTCTTGTACACTCCCATATCTGCTCCTATATCCATTTTCCACTCTTCTCACACAGTGTCCTCCCCCCCACACACACACCAGTTTCCCCTGTTTGTCTTGTGTTCTTTCTTTTATTCTCTTCTCTCATTCCACTCATCCTACTTTCCTGCTCTTCAATGTCACTGCTACCATCTCTTGCTTCCTCATGTCTTCCATTCACTTCAATAATTGATCTCTCTCTCTTGCAGCAACAATTTCTCCAGCTGACTCACACCAAACCATTTAAATGTAGCCCATCTCTTTTATACAGTTGTATTCATCCCACATGTTCACAAAATGAATTCCTTTCTCTTCACACAACTCTGCTAGCATCCTATTCCTAATATTCTCTCACCATCTCAGCTCATCACCATCACACTTGCGTAATACTGACTACTTTTTGTACCACACTGTTAGTGACTTTTTTAATACTAACTTTACTAACTAAACAGAAAAAATTAATGGACATAACACACAAAATAGAGCAGGAAATTTGGAAGTGCAAACAAGAGTAATGGGCAGAGCTTTGCAGTAACCTGGATCCAAGAAAAGACAGCCAACACTGGAACATTATTAGAATCCTAGACAACAATATCAAAAAAGAGAACAATAGAAAACAAACTTCATCATAAATGCTGGGAAACAAGCTATTACAGATCAAGAAATTGCAAACACACTGGCAAAAACCTATTCAAACAACTCCAAACTTCAGTATAACAGAGAGGATGGGACCCTCAATAAACTCACAAGTAAAATACTAAAACAAGCAAGAACATACCAAACTAATGACATCTTCTCTGAAGAATTTACACTAAGAACTAAATTCATCAATCGAGAAAACTGCACCTAATAAATCTATTTAATGGTAATGATCTTATCTTTGGTCATATGGTCAAACACCTTGGCAGAAATGCCAAAGAACAACTTCTGGACATTTTCAATACCTCTTGGCGAACAGGCAAACTTCCAAAGGAATGGAAAAAATCAGTTATTGTACCCATCCTGAAACCTGACAAAAATGCTGCAGAATGTCAAAGCTATAGACCTATCGCATTAACTAGCATACTTTGTAAAATTACTGAAAGAATCATACACTCCAGGCTTATGCACTGGCTGACAAAAAATAAGAAAATCAACTACTACCAAACTGCCTATAGAACCAGTCATTCGACAACAGATCAATTATTCCACTTCTGACAAACAATAATAGACTCCCATATTGTTTCATAGCCGAATAAGAAACTGAAAGTTTCTGAAAGTCACATTATGGGTAAATACCAAGAATAGTGATCGGAGCTTGCTCCACCCTTACTATGAGTTGCCTTGGTGTAGCACTACCAAATGGGTCAGATGTTGCACTATCCAGGTATTTGCTTACGCTTGGACTCGCCGAAATTTATATAGTTTCTATATTCGGCATGAAACTCTTTGAGTTTCTTATTCGGCTATGAAACAATATGGGATGTAATATCCCTTAACTTAAATAAGTTCATGTCACCAAATTGAAGCCTTTGGCTCTTCATATAATTAATAATAATAGACCCGTTTCAGGAAAAACCAACAAAAAAGACAACTGCCATATTCCTTGATATGACTGCTGCTTTCAATTGTGTTTGGATCAAAAAAATTAATTAAATTAAATTAATTTAATTATTAATAAAATTAATTAAATTAAATTTAAAAAAATACAAACAGTACATGATATTGGAATTAGACGAAATGCTTTAATCTGGATTGCTGATTTCATTAGAGGAAGAAAAATCAAAGTCAGAATCAATGCAGCAATATCAAGAGAGTGGAGAACCTGGGCTGGTGTTCCCCAGTGCTCAGTACTCAGTCCCTTACTATTTCTTCTATATGTCAATAACATTCATCCCTACCTTACAGAAGACACAAAAGTAACTTGCTATGCAGATGATATAGCCATATGGCACACTAGTGCGAAAGTCAAAGAATCAGAGGAGATTCTAAACAAATCCATGAGAGGATTAGAAAAATGGTCAGATGAACTTAAACTCAAAATCAACCAAAACTAAGCACCTTTAGTACAGACAGGAAAAATAGACATTCCTACAATCCCAGTCATGATCAACAACAAGCTAATTGAAAAAGTCACAAATCCAAAATACCTTGGTAATACTCTTGATTAGGAATTATGTTTTGCACAACACGTCTCTAACACTTCCAACAGAGCTCTAAAAAAATTAAATATACTGAAAAGGCTGTGTGGAACAAATTGGGGTGCAAAGCCAAAAATCCTCAAAACTACTTAGGCCAATAATGGAATATACAGCACCTATCTGGTCACCTTCGGTCTCATCAGTAAAGAAAAAATTAGACAAAATTTATTATTATTATTATTATTGTTCCGGGAAACTCCAAGGAGTTGACAGACTCATCAAGGGAGGCCCTAACATCATGTCAAGAACAACTATTCAACATTCACACAGTATCTATCATACCTTGCCTTGAACTCATTCACGGTCGTAGCACCCACAACAGACTCTGGAAGCTTATTCCACTCATTTACCACTCTCCAAGTAAAGAACCTAGCTCTAACACCCTTGTCAACCACGCTCTTGCCCAGCTTCCATGCATGGCCCCTAGTCCTCCCACCACCAGTCATATTTTCAAAAATATCTTCTGAATCAATCTTATAAAAACCCTTCAGTAATTTGAATGTCTCAATCATATCACCCCTCCTTCGCCTATTGTCCAATTTCTGCAACCCACAAATCTTCAACCTATTCTCATAAGGTTCATTCCACAGACCTGCTATCATCTTGGTCACTCGTCTCTGGACCCTCTCCACTTCCTCCCCATCACGAAGAAACCCTGGTGCCCATAGCTGGGCACAGAAGTCCAGATGCGGTCTTATCAAGGCTCGATACAGAGGAACAACAACTTGTTCGTCTCTGCATGTTAAAGTATTTTTCAGAAGCCAAATGATTTGGTGAGCTGTTTTAGCTACTTTTGCAATGTGCCCCCTAAACTTCAACTCCCTATCCACCAACACTCCCAAATCCCTGGCCTCATCAATCTCCTGGAGTATGGTTCCACCAATGCGATATACTGCTGCTATTCTTTTCACCCCAAAGTGCATAACCTTACACTTTGCCACATTAAATTGACATCCATTTTTCCTAGCCCAGTCCTCCAAACTATCCAAATCATCCTGTAAAATTTTGACATCCTGTGCACTCACAATTGCTCTACCCAACTTTGCATCATCAGCAAACAAGTGAACACTTCCTCTCATATCCTTTCCAATATCATTGATGAACAAATTGAAAAGCAGTGGTCCAAGAACAGAGCCATGTGGCACTCCACTAGTCACAAGACATCTTTTAGACTCCACTCCTGAATAAAGCACTCTTTGATATCTCTCATTCAACCACCCTCCTATCCATCTCACCAGCCCTATATCCATCCCCATCTGCTCCAGTTTACTGATTAGGGTTCCATGTGGTATCCTATCAAAGGCCTTGGCAAGGTCCAGTAGTATCACTGTAAACCCATTACCCCTATCCGGTTCAGCCGTCACGGTGTTATAAAACGTGAGCAAGTTACTGAGGCATGATCTACCATTCACAAAACCATGTTGTCCCCCATACAATATCCTATTTTCATCTATCCAATCCTGTATTCTTTTCTTGACTAATTTCTCTAAGACCTTGACAATGATTACTGATATGCTAATCGGTCGGTAATTTACAACAGCAGTCTTGAAACCACCTTTATGCAGTGGAACTATTTTCCCCCTCTTTCCACCCGCTCGGGACTAACCCAGACCCAAGACTCAAATTAAACAAAATAGTCAAGGGGGTACTGACAATTCTTTAGCTGCTTCTCGTACAACACAAGCTGGTATACCATCCAATCCCACAGATGTATCGACATTGAGGTTATGCAATAGACTACTCACCTCCACTTCATTCACCACAATTCCCGTATAATCTACTGGTTTATTCGTTTCTGCATTGTCACCACCTGGATGATATACTTTTGCAAAGTGCTCACTCAGTAACTCAACTATCTCAACTGATTCAGTTACCTCCCTACAATCGGCATTCTTTAAAATCAATCTGCCATGTACATTTTTCCTTTTACTTGCTACATATCTAAAATACTGTTTAGGATTCTCTTTAGCCTGCATGGCCAATGTTCTTTCATAATCCTTTTTTGCTTTTCTTACCACACTCGTCACCCTTCTGGCCTGCGCTTTATACCGTTCATGTGCCTGCCGGTCACCCTTCTCCTTAAGTTCCCTCCATAGTTGTTTCTTTTTTTGCAACTCAAGCTTAATGGTGTTATTCATCCATTTAACACCTACTTGATTTATTATTCGGACTCTAGGTATACAGTCAGCCATTGCTTCATGCAAGCACTTCTTAACTACCTCCCATGCACTATCAACTTCTAGTCCTTGCAGTTGTACATGCCATGGCACTGAACCAATCAAACTCCTAAGCTTGTCATACTTTCCAGCCCGATAATTTCACATGTACCCTGTCTTAATTGAAAATTCTACACCTTTAGCCACCTCCCAAGTTAAGACCCTATGATCACTCTCACCGATTGGTGGCAATGTGGTCATATTTGTTATAGCCAAATCCTCAGATGTAATTACTAGGTCAAGCACTCTCTGACCCCTAGTATTTTCCATTACATGCTGTCGCAGATAGTTATCCCTTAATAACCGCATAAAATCCAGTTCCTTCCTCCCGTGTGTCCTCTCCTCACTCTAATCAATGCGACCATAGTTGAAATCTCCCATAATAATCACCCTCCTTCCACCCATTTCTTCTATTTGCTTGTCCATACTGTCACCACCATCTTTTCCATCACCTGGCCTATAGCAGCACCCAATTGTATATTTAGTTCTGCTAGCCACAATCTCACACCAAATGGCCTCAAATGTGCTCTTTTCTCTATCCTGCAATTCAACTTCTATTCTCCTTGGCTGGAGCTCATCAGCTATCATTTTATTCTCTCTGTCATTCCTGAACACACTATACCCATCGCATTCAATCCCACCAGTTATATCATCTACAGTCAGCCATGTTTCACTAATACCTATAATCTGTGGTCTGGAAGTGCCAACCATGGCCAAAAACTCTTCCTCCTTGTTCCTAATACTCCTAGTATTAGTGTACATGAATTTAAGACCCCCATTAGCCCCAACCCTACCTTGATGCCTTATATTAACTATCCCACTCAGATTTGTTGTCCTTATTTGCTCTCTTTGGCATATTATATTCATTCTTACATTCAACTGCCTCCATAAGGACTGTATTTCTACTCCCCTCCCCCTAACAAATCTAGTTTCCCTGAATTTGCACATCCACTACATTCAGCAACACTTTCTCAAGTCTTCTTACACCGTAACCATTCAAATGCAAGCCATCCATCTTATATAGATCCTTTCGCCCATCAAACTCACTCCACACATCCACAAATTCCACACCACTCGTCATACATAACCCACGCATAAAGTCATTCGCAATTATAGCCCTCCTTTTAAACATTTCACTGTCATACCGTGGCAAAAGACTAATCATTCTAACTCTCTCACTCTTTTCTTTTGCTACCTCAAACAATTCATTCAGGTCTTCTATCATTTCCATTTTATCTCCTTTCAAATCATTCGTACCTGCCACAACAATCATTTCTTTCACCCTTTCCTTTTGCTCTCTGATGGACTCAGTTACGTCCTTTATGGTCACATCAGGTCGGTACGATTTTGTCAAATCCTCTACTAACACACCTCGTACTAACGAGTCTCCATACAGCACTCTATCCTTCATTTTGTTCATGTTCACATTCATACGTCTATTTTTCCTGTCATACCTTTTATTATTGGTTGGTTCATTCAGTCTACTTTTGTTCATGCACTCTAGCTGCTGTTTTGCTCTTTCTATCGCACTATTCAACAACGCGATCTCACTCAATGCATCTATCTCATCTTTTTTGTTCTCTGAGAAACCATTTATACTATCATTCACACTTTCTACATTCACACTCTCACAATTTTCATGTACATCCTTGCCATTTCTTGTCATATCCCTATTTCCTTCATTCTGAAGGTTGACAAAAATATCACACTCACGATCCGAAATACACTTCAATTCCTCATTCTCCCTACATTTTCTACACACATTCAATCCTTTATTATCATCTAACCACACTCCGACCGCACTCCACAAAGCGTACGTTTCACAGCTAGTACACTGACTCATTTCTTTTATGCTACCGTTCTTTGATAACGATGACGAACCTTCATTACTGGCCGCCATTTTCCTTCGCACAGGTGCCATACTTATTTGCAACGTGTTTTGTCAAATTATACGTTATAACACACCAAAAATAGACGCACTAAAATACGCAAGGCAAACAAAACAAAACTACACAATATTAAGTAATTTGTATCGATAACTGAAAATGATACTTATCTTATCTGGAGCTTGCACGAACACTACACATTACGAATTCATCTAGCAGCGACTTCCCGACATAGATTATGTTATAAAACACTTTAGTACACTAACCATGCTAATAAAGCTCCAATAATATACCAAAATTACACACTTAAGTCCATTAAATTGAATCCAAAACATCAATAAATCAGCAAAAAACACAAATCTCTCAGGAGCTCTCCGATAGCACGTCCGTTCACCAGCTAGCCTCGACACCCGTAGACCCATAGAAATACAAGCAAAAGTATCCAAGATTATCATTGTTGCAATCTCATCCACTAACAACATCAGAGTCCAACATGAATGTGGGCTTGACCTGCTGGAGGACAGACAAAAATTTGCAATCATAAAATTCATAAATAATATCAGAAGCTACCAAAGCGATCATATCTCCCTAAAAACTTATGAACATTGGAATCAAAAATGTAGACTTCACAGATCATCAACTTTACAATATGATGACACTATCAAGAAGGAAATAGGTCTTGATCAGCTAAATGCCCACATAAACAAAGAACCTCTATTTTCCAGTCTTTTACCTTCAAATACCTCCACAAATCTAAACCTTACCAAACTCTGTACAAAAAAAGAACCAAAAGAAATGCTCAAAGAAAAAGGCCTAAATACTATCAACCTTCTTTCATCCTCCAAACAGGTTATTTGTTATACCGATGGATCGTCAGACACCAATATGATTAATGGAGGTACTGGTGTTCTTCTTCTACTCCTGAAAGGTGAAAAAATTTCAATAAAAGTTGGATCTGGGAGAATCGCTTCCAATTTTAGCAGCGAACTCTATGCAATAAATAAAGCACTTGAAGCCTACTTAAAACTATCATCATCTCAACAATCTGAAGGAATTATAATTTACAGTCACTCAAGAACAGCTATGGAGGCAATCAAAAATGGAAATACCAAGCTCACACATAAACTCTTAAATCAACTAAAGTGTTTAAGAAAAAGTTGCATTTTACAATGGATTCCTGCTCATGTAGGCACTGATAAATTAGCAAAAGAGGCCAGAGAACTCAACCAAGAAACTCACATGATAATTCTTGCTGATGCCAATACACTAGCAAAAGCTAAACTGATTCCACTGAAATCAGTGATACAACATCAAATTCCCGAAATCAGTGTTAACAGAAAGCCCTCCACCACGATAGCAAAACTATGAACAGGACATTACAGATGATACGAGAACATATAGAAACTGCAACAACTGCCCCAATACTGAACTGACACCCACTCACATCTTTACCTGTCCAACAATTACAACAGCCTCCTTGCAAGAAATAGATCCTGATCCTGAACAACAGCTCTATACAAACATGATCATCGATGTAGCCAAAGCAGTACAAGGAGCATATGGAAACATCTGAGACTCATCAAAGGACAAGACAACAACTAACTAAATTTTTATAATAGTGTGACAGCTGAGTTGGATAAGAATGGTCACTGTTGAATTTTGCAAAGGTGTTTGATAGGATACTGTATGTAACTGATTTGCAAATGGGTACAGATATGAAACTAGTCACGTGGATACAAGGGTGGCTGATGGATAAATACCAAAAAGTAGTATACAGATGATCAGAATTGAAGAGAAACAGGTGACTAATAATATGCTGCAAGGCTCTGTGTTTGGACCACTTCTGTTTAATTTGTACATAAATGATATAGGAAATGTAGGGAAATATTCAGTTGTTTGCTGATGATGAAAATTGGGTAGGAGCAATAGTTAATCAAAGTGATGAAGGATGAGCTAAATAGGCTTAATAGTAAGGACAAAAGATAATAATGAGTGCCAGTTTAATGTGGAAAAGTGGAAAGTTATGCATTTTGGGATAAAAAATATTACAATATTACAAAGTGTGTATCATATTGATTGACAGTACTCCAGGAAATTGATATAGCTAGAAATTTGATGGTGGTGGTAGAGAGCATGTTGTTAATGTGGCTGAGGTAGTTCATAGGATTACTTAGTTATTGAACAACACTAACAAGAAGAGATAAGGAAGTTATCATTTCTCCTAATAAAGCATTGACACATCTGGATTACTGTGTTCCGGTCTGGTCACCTGGATTTCTTGGAGATGAGGAAGCGGTAGAGAGGATTCTGAGGATCCCTACGATGATAAATTTTAGGGTTTCTGGGTTGAAAAAAATTGATCGATAGGTGAATATGATAGAAACATTTAAGTTATTAAAAGGATTTTATAGGACTGATGCACAGGAAATATTTCAGCACTTGGCTATAGGAAGCAGAACAAGAAGTCATTCCTGAAAACTGAATAATGGTGGGAGGACTAAAGTTTTCACTTGGAGAGTGGCAAATGAGTGAGGTTGACAGAGTCATTTATGAGTGATTTATTGTCAGCTTCTTATAAGAAATATCCTATCCCATAATATTAAGTTCATTCCCTTCACACAATCACCCTTCTAATTATGTTCATTCTCACTTTCACATGCATTCATTCACTCCCTTCTGTATTCTTAACATAAATCTTTCCAGCTTCCATCTTAACAACTTTCACTTTCCTGGCCCTACAACCATTCAACAAGTCTTTTGAAATTCCTGGTGTCAATGCCATTGAAAACTATTGTTATTATTATTATTTATTTTGTGACACTTCCAAGGAGCCAAAGGCTCATCGAGAGAGGGCACCTACTCAACAACTCTCTGTCTCAACCACTTAATCTATTAACTACATTGAACCACCATCATCATCTACACCATTGTACATCTATTGCCTATTACCACCACTATTATTTTTTGTCTATAAATTTCATGTGTTCTGAAGGCTGATTTGTCTGTATATCAAATGAAAAACCCTGCTACCTTCGTATAAATTCAAACCATTCGTAGGAGAAAAGACTGAACCCAGTCTTTTCTCCTATTAAAATTATTCCACACATTTACATAGTGAACATTCCTTCTCCATCACCAACACATGAAATCATGCACAGTGACAACTCTTTTCAGTTCAGTCTCATCATATTTTGGTAGTATATTCATAATCTCACCACTCTTAATCTTCTTTTTCACATTTTTCAAGAACTCTTTCAAATCTCTCTAATATCAAATTTTTAACTTTTTTAATCATTCATTTATTCTTTTCCCTAACACTGTCATCACTTACACTTGCTATTTATGCCTCCTTTAAATAAATAAATACCGTATATTCCGCCGTATAAGTCGACTTTTCAGCATTGAAAAAAAGTACTAAATTTTTTAGGTCGACTTATACGGCGGGTCAAAAATTTATTGCTTTCCAAGAAAAAACTAGTACGTATCATACTCTGTTAAATTTATTAGCAATGTACAAAAAGGGTAAATAAGTAAAAATATTTCAACTTATATCAAATTTATTTATAGAAAAAATTATTTACATGTTATATAATTATTTATTTACAAAAGAAAATAGGTAGGTAACTACATAAATAAAATTTAATTTTCACTGTCTGAATGTATGAAAAGTTCATTGTGCTCTGGTTCTGTAATTTCTTCCGGTATATCGTCATATAAATTGTATTCGTTTTCTCCATCAGATTTACCATCAATTTCGTCATCATTGTAAACAAAATAATCTTCCAAGCCATCTAATTTGTTAGATATAGCACATTTTTTAAAAGATTTTATTACTGTATCTGGTTTTATTTCATCCCATGCTTTCGCTACCCATTCACACATAGTTACCAAAGATGCATGTTGCATTTGTCCTCCTTTTGTGTAACTTTTCTCTCCTTCTTGCATCCATGCATTCCACTGTTTTTGTAAACTGTCTTTAAATAGCTTGTTTATACAAACATTCAACGGTTGCACTAGTGAAGTTAACCCACTTGGAATCACTGCCATATTGGTATTATTCTCTCTTAATAAAGATTTTGTGCTCTCCGTTAAATGGGATTTGAACATGTCCCACACTAAAAGACTGTTTGGATTTTTTAATGCACCTTGTCATGTATTCCAAATATTTTTTATCCACAGCTTAACTCCTGCTTTGTCCATCCAACCATTCGCATGAACATGGACAAAAATGTTTCTTGGAATTTTGATCTTTGGCATTGTTTTTCTTTTAAAAATTATCATAGGTTTTAATTTAGTACCATCAGCCATACAAGTAAGTACAACTGTGAAACGGCTTTTTTCATGTCCAGTTGTTTTTAAAGAAATAGTTTTACTCCCTTTCAGTTCTACTGTTCTATTCCCGATCATGTCAAACATAACTGGAGTTTCATCCATATTTCCGATTTGAGACAATAAATAATTTTTTTGCTTTCTTTTAGCAATTATAAATCTTTGAAAACTTAATAACTTAACATCCAAATCCTTTGGCAGCTTCTGTGCGTTTTTCGTTTTTAGTTGAAGCACTAAATTTTTCCTTTCCATAAACCGGCTACACCAACTCACTGTAGCTTTGAAGTTTTCACTGTCCTTTTTATTTGCGTTGCCCCACTTCAAAGCAAATAAATGAATATTATTTCTCGTTATAAGGAGTCCATTTTGGTGATTTTCTCGAACCCAATCTGCAACATTATTTTCCAGAATAGGCCTCTTACAAATTCCTTTCCATAATGTGAACTTATTTTTTGGCATTTTTATTATTAAAGTTTCATTTTTTCTCTAATCGTGAACTAGTTTTTCGTTTACTTCAAACTGACGTGCAGCAACACAGTTAGTATTTTCTTTTGCAAATTTAATCACTTTACACTTAAAACTCACGTCATATTTCATTCTTTTAAAAGGAGCCATTGCACTTTAGTTCACTATTGGTCAACCGGTCAATACAAAATAAAATTTCTTTTGTCAACTAGGTATTTTATATCTTTTGCTAAAACAAAGAATGGAAGGACTAAAAAGGCAGTTATGATCCTAGTGTTTGACGCCTGTATAAAAATTTTATTTAAAAACTGTCAATTTTTTTTTTTAAAGAAATTTTTTGAGTCGATTTATACGACAAGTATACTATAAAAACTCAAATATACTCAAAAAATTCCAATATTGACTTATACGCCAGGTCGACTTGTGCGCCAGAATATATGGTAAATACTTTATAATAAATAAATAAAATAAATACTTTGGTGATATCTTCAAATTTTAATGGAAACCTGCTTTCATTACTCTTTCAACATTCACATCCTTGGTCCAAGAATCTCCATACCATGGCATCTCCCTTTCCCTCACATGTGTACTACTTTGCCTTCCATTTTAATTATATATGCATACATTCATCTGTTATTTCTCAGATATCTCCATCGCTTTACAATCAGCAATGTCTTTGGTACAACTGTTTCAACTATTGTAAATTAGTTCATGCTTACTTTTCATTCACCATCCTGTCTTATCCATTTCTCCTCTGCTTACCTTTTTTTCTTGCCTCTCTCTCTTTCTATCTTGCATTTGTTTATTGTGACTTTATTCTGTTTGTGCATTGTTATCTGCTTTACTTTCATACTTTTCATTTTCTCCTCTCCTATTTTTTTTTAAATTAAAAATAAATGAATAAAATAAAACTTTTTTTACAAATATTAAAAAATAAACCAAAGTTGAAATTGCAGTTTTCATCTTGTTTTCAGGTATTTGCAAATGTGTCTGTTAACGTTTAAATTATTAACACCAGTATTCATTTTCTTTGGTGTATGGTATACAAAAATTGACTTGTTTCTGTGTAATTTCTAACTTTCAGAAAAAAGTATGGAGCTGAAAATATTATTATGTCTGATATCATCAAAGCTCCTAAGGAGATTTTAAACAGTGGTGAGTAATAATGCTTGAAAATTTGTTAGATCGAAAATTATGTATTAGTAACGCGTGGATAGACTTATGTGTTCGTCAGACATTTTTGTAATAGATTTCACGGTTTGATATGAACACAGATGGATAAGAAAATAATTATTTATTAACTTAAAAGCTAATATTTCGCTGGTATTATATCCAGCATCTTCAGAGCACACAACACAAAGTTTGTTACAAATGCAAAACAGCCACAATCCGGTGTAACAGTGGGGATAGTAAAAGTAATTGCAGCGTGCAACACAAGACTAAAGTCCTAATATGGCACCATCTAGGTTTAAAAAAAAAAAAAAATTCAAAGTTGATAGTCTTAGAAAGTTGGAAAAAATGAAATAAAATAAAAGTAATAAATATTAATTTGGTCTTAAGATGACTGTCTCCCAAATCTTTGGTAGATTTATACAGCCATACTTGTTAAGGTTTGGAGTATGTTTCAACAGAAGCCTTAAAACATACTCCAAACCTTAACAAGTATGGCTGTATAAATCTACCAAAGATTTGGGAGACAGTCATCTTAAGATGAAATTAATATTTATTATTTTTATTATATTTCATTTTTTCAAACTTTCTAAGACTATTATTTGGACTACTATTTCAAAACTTTGAATTTTTTTATTTTTTAAACCTGGTTGGCACCATATTAGGACTTAAGTCTTGTATTGCACGCTGCAATTACTTTTACTAGCCCCACTGTTACACCGGATTGTGATTGTTTTGCATTTGTAACAAACTTTGTGTTGTGTGCTCTGAAGATGCTGGATAAATACCAGTGAAATATTAGCTTTTAAGTTAATAAATAGTTATTTTCTTATCCATCTGTGTTCATATCAAACCGTGAAATCTATTACAAAAATATGTATTAGCAAGTTTTGAGATCTGCATCAAATAACATAGCTTCACTTTAACATACAGATTTTTGAATAAATTTGTTTCTTAATTACTTTAAACAAGAAATTTATGAGTTGTTTCTTTTCTGAAAGAATTATGTTAATATGTATTTTTAATTGCTATATATCTAAAGCTTAGATATTTGTTTTAGCACCTAGAGGTTTAATAAATAAATAAGCATAAATAGTTTAATAGCATATTTTAATGTATAATATCTTAAAACTTGAATTTTATTGCTGTTGGTTTTTTTTTTTTTTAATTTATTTTATCCTAGAACAATGAATCAGAATAAAAATTACGATGGGAAATCATGTCTGACCATTTTTTGGTACTACTGTCAGTTATTTTAGTTCAAATATCATCTGGTAATTCTCAAAAAAGAGGAATTTTATTTTATCAGGTGAGTAACATGTATAATATATTCAGAAAGAAATGCTATTTAATTACTAGTTTTGTACATCCTGTCATGTATGTCTTCAGATTAAATATGCATAATTTTTGATTATGCATATGAAAATTGTAGAGTAATTGGCATAACATACAACTTTAATATTTTTCAGTGGAAAATTAAGTCAGAGGAAAATTAAATAGTAATGGGATGTATTGTGAATTACATCAACAAGATGTTGAAAGTTTATTTTTCACTTGGTTAGAGTATAATAAAATTAGTTTAATCCTTTATCCAAGTAAAAGTATCTTCAACTTAATGCATAACATTAGACATATCCGCAAGGAGATGTGTTTTGCATTATAGGAGATACTGAGATAGGGGTGTTGGTAGCTTGCTCCGCCTTTGCAACGAGTTGGCCTGGTGTTGTACCACCTTACCCCAGTCCTGAAGATACTTTCAGGTGCAAACTTTGTTTGCTCACACTTGGATAAAGGATTAAACTAATTTTATTATACATCAACAAGATGTACAAAACTAGTAATCAAGCAGTATTTCCTTCTGAATGTGTTATCCATGATAAATAACTATGGATACTTTACACCATGGAAATCTTCTCTGCCTTTCTAGAAACCTTGCTGGTGTCTTGCAATGTGCATTAAAACATGAGTCATCAAATTTATCATTGATTAGTACCATGGTATGTTTTTAAGTTTTATCTTTTTTTTTTTTTTTGTACTCTTTGCTTCATACTACCAGCTCTATTAATGTTCATTAGCACTTTTCATATTGGTGAAAACATTGTTCCATCAGGATAGTTAACTAGAAAGAATATGCCAAACTGGGTGTCTGACATAGAGCATGGTGACAGAATATTAAAAAAAAAATCATCATAATCATTGATGTGTATCCTCAATGGGTGTACACACTAATATGATAATATTAACTAATTAGGTTTACAGTATTATTGCTTACTATCAACAGTATCATTGTTTCCTATTAATTTGCTATTGTCAGGACTTCCAGGGCAGTGCTTATGAAACTTTTCTGGCCATGGCTCACTTGGACAAAGCTTATAACTCAGCTGCCCTCTAGCCCCATATCCCACTGATTACTGTAGTCATATTTTAACACTAGAGGTGATCCTTTGTATGCTGCCCCAAGTGCAAAATTGTGGAGTAGTTGGCATAACATACATCTTTAATATTTTTCTTGATGAAAACCTTACCCCAGTCCTGAAGATACTTTCAGGTGCAAACTTTGTTTGCTCACATTTGGATAAAGGATTAAACTAATTTTATTATATTTAATATTTTTCAATGGAAAATTAAGTCAGAGGAAAATTAAATAGTAATGGGATGTATTGTGAATTACATCAAAAAGTGAGATGCTTGTCAAGTATTTAATTGTATAAATAAGTACAAAATATTTTCACGAGAAGACTGGAACTACTTTCTTTTAAACACCAGACCAGTAAACATTGTCAAGTTCTAAGCAGGAGATATACAACATATGGCAAAAATTATGCATATTATTATATTGAAATTAAATCAATTATGTTAAAGAACTTTTTAATTAATATGATTTTTGCCATATCATATTCTAAACTGTATCTGAAAAATATACAAACTAAGATTTAAAAAAAAAATTATTTACTAATAAAATTATCTCATGGTCCAACAGGAACACTATGCGGTTCACACTTTGAAAAATACTGTTCTAAGGGACTGATAACTGCAGTTTATTCTAGATCTTGGTCTTCATCTGAGTCTTCTTTATGTCATCCATCCTGACATCAGACACTAGATTTGCTTCCCTTTCCTTTCCAATTCTGTTAAATCATTTTACCACCTTAGCAATATCAAGTTCCTTAATACTATCTTCATTTATGATATTATTCTGCCATTAATGCTCTTCTGTTCACTCACACAATTGTTCTTCATACTCTCATAACAGTGTTTTCTGTAGTTTTTGATCAGTTGTTTTATTTCCAACTCTATGTCTGTAAGGTAAAATTGATTTGAAAACTGTCATGTATGCTTCTATTTTGGTGTTTTGACTGATTTCTCTATTAGTCCATATTAATTTATTCAACTGACTCCTCACCATTCTAGTTCTACTTCTGTTTATGTATTTCCATATTTAATTGTTCCTAAATAGCTTTAATGTTTTCTTGCTTTAATGTTTTAATGTAGGTTCTCAATTGAGAAAATATTTGATATTTCTGTTTCTGCCTGTTTTCATAGTTCTATTTTTTAATTTATCATTTTTATGCTAAATTCCTAATAAAAACTGCTGAGGTTAACATCTCCAATTTTGAGGTTTAATACCACTTTCCTTCATGAATCCATATAGATAATGGGAGATAATATCCATTCTTTTCTTATACCTAATTTTGCATCAAATATTCATATACACCCTCCATTTCTAATGGCTGATTTACACCATAAGTATAGATTATATTTGGTATATGTAATGTTCCATTCATTATTTATCATCATCAGTCCTCCATGGAGACAAAAGACTGTGAATGGTCATACACTTAGTTTATCAAACCATACCTTGAACTTATTCATTGTTGTACACTCACTACCCTCTCAGGCAATCCATGCTACTCACCATCTCCATGTAAAAAAACTCACTCTCCTTCTGGCAACTCCTCTTCCACAGAGTCTTTGCTCTACTGTTGTTCATTCTTGTTCTCAATTCCTCCTATCCAAAAAGATTTTACAAATTGATTCCCTCAATCTTTTTTTATACCTCACATTCCATAGACAAGAAACCACTCAATAATCTCAGGATACTTTCCAGCATATCCTCATCCACTTAAAAAAGCAGATGATAAAATCTTTAAACAGTAATCCATATACAGGCAGATCAAGGCTTTATAAAAGGGAACCATAACCTCCTTCCTTCTATATGTCAGAACGTAGCTAGGTTTTTGGTACACTTGGCCAATTCATAGCTATGTGTTTTTTTAGTGAGACAGTTTCAATAGTAGGCAAAATATCCTATCACTAGTCCTCTTAGCAAATGCCTCAGTGCCATAGCATTCTTTAGTCAAGTGTCTTCTAAATTTGGGTCATCATTCATTATCACATCAAGATTACTTATTCATCCATCTCCTGCAAGATATTCCAACCAACCATATTCTCTGCTACCCATCTTGCTTTCCACATTTTAAAATCTTATATTTTAGAATATGGAATTGGTATTCCATACCCAATTGCAAAGTTGCACATTCTGTTCAAATCTTTCTATAAAGCAACATCTGCTCTACTCCTCATAGTTTTTTCTAACTTTACATAACTGCATATATCAATTTGTTATTTTTATTTTTTTATGTTGGGCCCATATACAAGAGGTTGGTTGATCAACCTATAGTACTTTAGTACCATATATGGGTAGTGAGTTGGGAAAGGAGAAACTTGTTGACATTCGATTTAAAAGCCTGGATATTGTATTCCTTGGGAAATACATCAGGTGGAAGATTGTTCCACTGTAGCAGGGATGAAGAAGGAGGAAAAGAAACTTGTTGGGTTTCAAGGTGTACTGTGAAAGGATGTTGGGCGGCAGCTGTACATGTTCCAATAGGCTTAGTACAGAGTGGGAGAATTATTGATGCTGTTTCAGATGAACATTTTCCATGAAAATATTTATAGAATATACAAATTGCAGAGACTAAGTGTCTATGTGAAAGTGAGTTGGTAAGAGATGGGTCATTTATCAGTTGACAAATGCACAAATTGCAGAGACTAAATATTTATAGAATATACAAATTGCAGAGACTAAGTGTCTATGTGAAAGTGAGTTGGTAAGAGATGGGTCATTTATCAGTCTAATTGCTCTCCTGTGTATTGAGTCAAGCATTTTGACGGAGCTTTTAGGAGCCCCACTCCAAATGTGAGAACAGTATTCGATAGCTGGGTGGATTTGTGATTTGTATAAGGTTTACAGCTGTTTAGAGGTGAAGTCACATCTTGAGTGAAAGAGAAATCCTAGTTTTTTGGAAGTTGAGAATGCAATAGTTGTGATGTATTTATGCCAGGAGAGGCCTGATGTCGAGGTAATTCCAAGAAGAGAAATCTCATCTGGTCTGGGAATTTGAGTTTTATCAAAAATAATACTGGGGGAAAATGGTTGTTTTTTGTGGGAAATAAGACAGAACTGGGTTTTACTAGCATTGAAGTTGACAAGAGCCCCATTGCAAGATGGCTTGGAGGCCAGAATTAGGCAAGTTGTGGTTGATGTTCTGTGGGTTGAAGTAAGTTGTGTAGGGTAAGGTTTATCAAATGAAAGGGAGGAGTGCAATGTGCTGTCATCTGCAAAACTGTGTATTGGGTTGGAGGTCAACTGAAGTAGGTCATTGATATACAAAAGGAAGAGGGTCAGTGAGAGAACTGAACCTTGTGGGACTCCAGCATTAATTTGATGGTGAGAGGATAGGGAGCATCTACCATCACACACAGTGTGCATCCAGACAAAAGCTGACAATCCATCTGCAGAAGTCCTGAGACAGTCCAAATGATGGGAGTTTGCTTAGTAAGCCTTTGTGCCAGACCCGGTCAAAGGCTTTAGAGATATTGTGCAACCACTTGGGATTTGCCAAATTTCTCCATGGCATTTGTTGATTGGCATCGACAGGATCCATACTGGTGGTCGCTTAATAGCTGGGTACCTTCAAGATAGAGTAGCAGTTGAGAATTGATGGTTTTTCTCCATCACTTTAGATAGGTGAGTGAGATAGAGCGGTAGTTAGAGGGCAGCAATTTGTAACCCTTTTTAGGAATGGGTTGAATATAGGCCAATTTCCAGGCTTTGGGATATACCAGTAGAGTAAGAGAGTATGTACAGATGGCATAGGATAGGAGTCAGTTCAGAGACCTTCAGGACAATTGGAGGAATGCCATCAGGGCCAGGAGCCTTTTTTGTGTCTAATTTAGACAACAGGTTTATGATCTCTTTCTGGCAAAAGGATACAGGGGGCATTATATGTTGAGCAGTTGGAATGACGGGGGGACATTTACCATTGTCAATTATGCATGCATTGGAGGCAAAGTGTGAAGCCAGGAGATTGGCTTTTTCTGTGGGTGATGTTGCAATTGCACCATCTAGGTATGATAGGGGTGGGAATAGTGTAGGGCAAAAGTTACGACCAATTGCTTTGGTGAGACCAAAAGGACATGACTGCAAGTTTCCTGCTTTTTGCCCATTAAATTCTGTTTTGGAAGCATTGATAATTTTCTTACATCTGTTTTGGGCTTCAGTATAGGCATTGAAGGAGGATGGAGTTCTTGATTTGAGCCAGTTGTAGTATGCCTGATTTTTCATTTGTACAGCCTTGGCACATCTTTTGGAGAACCAGGGTTTAGATAGGGGACAGCAGTTCAGAGAAGTGTGGGAATGTATGTTTTCATGCTAGTGAGGATTATTTTGGTGATACATTCAGTGCACATGTTTGGATTGGAAGACCGGAAACAATAGTCCAACCATGGGAATGAAGCATAGTAGTCTCGGAGGCTGTCCCATTTTGTGCGGTTATAATGCCAATTTGGAAGGGTCATTGATAAGGAAGAGATCTAAGGTATTTGGGGAGTGATTCAGGTTATCTGGTATTCTGGTCAGCTTGTGAACAATTTGTGTAATGTTGTTAGTGATGACAAATGTTTCAGCACCTCTGCCTGCAGAATCTGTACAACTGGAAGAGGAAAGCCAGTTATTGTTATGGACATTAAAATCACCTCGATTTCACTGTTAGGAGAGCGAGATTGGAGAAAATCAACTTTTAAGGAGAGGAAATTAAAGAACTTGGAGTGGTTGGTGGTATTAGGAGAATGATAGAGATAGCAGATGAATTTGACTTAGTGGGGGAGGGATATTTTTAATCAGAGAAGGTCAAAATTGGGTGAGTTTTGTTGCCTCCATCTTCTCTAAACTTCTCCCACTGTCATTAACTTACCAGTTAAACAGCTGTTATTCCCCAAAACAATCCCTGAGCATGATGCCAGTGACTTTTCTCTTACAACATACTGCTTTCTCATACACATCTTCTGATATCTATAAGACAGCCAGTCTATGTCATATCTAGTTCACCGATCTATTATCTGACCTCTTCGATTCTAGTATGATTGCCATATATTACCACCTTGTCATGTGATAATATATCAAATGAACATGCAGAATCTAATATCACTGTTTATGCATATACCTTGGCCCATGCATTTTTCACCTTATTGTAATATGTAAGCACATACTGGTATTTTTAAGAATGATATTACAACGTGGAAAATATACTAATTAAAATAATTAATACTTCCTGTATTTCACCAAACTCAAGTCAGCATCATTATACAGATCAGCAATGTACAGAAATATGCATATATGCAGGAGTTACATGTAAGTGAGATTGAAACAGAGAAAAGATAGGCTTCAAGTCCTAAATAATGCATCGTAAGCTAGATTGTGTAGATGTACAAATCAGCACTGTACAAATAGATGCAGAAGCTACATGCAAGTGAGATTGAAGCAGAGCAGAGATAGGCCTAGAGTCCTAAATAATGCAACCTAGGCTAGATTGCATTATTTAGGACATTTTTTGGTCATTGAGCTGATGGTTTAGCGATCAGTGTTTTCCAAGTTTGAGACATATTCATACATTCAGATTTGTTGAGGTTTGCAGAGTTTCTTAAAGCAGAGGCAGTTCCAGGAATTGTCGCTTGTATTTATATTGGTTATGATGAAGTAAGGCGGCCTTTTTCCAGTATATCTTGTGGCAGGTGTCCAAAGCATGCATGACCTGCAAGTCCTGAATGGCCATATCAGTGTAACCAGATGTAGTCTTATACTAAGAGATATGGATGTTGGCTTCCCTTCCTGTTTGTCCATAGTAGGGCAACTTAAAACTGCAAATTGTTCCAGATATAGGGGATGGTAATGGATTTAGTGTAGTCTCTGTTTTGAAGGGGGGGGGGAATAGTACTAAAAAGAGATGTTTCTAATAGACAGGCCTATATTATCTGCAGTTTTAGTTAAGATACTGGAGAGATTAGTGAGAATAGGATAGAATACAGGATTGTGTTTTTAGGTAAGATTCTCTGCGATGGTCACCATTGGCCTACAGAACTTTTTTTTATTTGCATTTTATGAAAAAAGTGATAAACATGCTGGATCGGGGTGATTGGATATACAGTGATCTTTTTGAGTTTGCAAATGCATTTGACAGACTAATAAGACAAGATGATGCACAAGCAGAAGAAGACTATGGAAATAGATAACATATTAGCAACATTTAGTTTTGAGTAGGATAAAAATGAGTATTATATTGAAAAGAAAAATGTGCATGAAAGTTTAAATAAAAGAATCAAAGTTTATTAACTTTCATAGGTAAAATTTGGGAATATTACAGAAGATAAATATTGCAAAGGTGGCAAAATGTTTTGGAGTCTATTGCAAAAACTTATAAATGGAAGAATAATGTAAAAGGAATCAAAGATAATAAAATTGACATAAAAACTGAAGATAAGGATATTTTTGATATTTGGAGTAACAGTTTTCAAAATATTGCAAACAGAGATAAGCAGTAATTGAACAGTGGCTGAAAATGACTCCTAGCCTGT